>NC_088409.1:60734263-60841763 GCF_034236695.1 Oncorhynchus nerka | reverse complement strand
TGAGCCACTCAAGGCGAAGCCCAAAGGTGTCTCTTTTTCCTGAAGTTCTACATATTAGTTTAAAAATCCCCTTGCATCAATACTGGTAATCTTCCACGTCTTGGCTTAGATGCAGTGAAAGGGCCCAATTCAGAGCTGAGATAAGCGTGTGCAACACAAACTTTGGTGTAAGTCATTCATTGACGTCAATGGGAGAATTGTGCAAAGATTTGAGTTGAGCGTGCTGATCTCAAGTCAGGCCCTAAATAAACTGGAGTGTATTCACGAGGAATCAAACGGAAGAAAATGGGCTGAAACGGGGAAGAACTAACCTGAACTTGTCCAATAGGAAATGCTTGTTTTGGTTGCAAAACATTTAGCTATGGTTTGACCTAATAAAGAAGCTCTGATGGTGATAATTGCACAGAAGCCCCAATAAATGGCCCTTAAAGCATTTTCCACAGTAATTTCCTAGGCCAGAGAAGACTATTGTCCTTGCTATTGTCTGATCACTGGCCCGTCTCTCTCATAGCCCTCCCTCCAAGAACCCAACTCCTCCAGTCCCTTACCCCATCTCCATCCCTCCAAAATTGACAAGAGACAGCAGTCGAGAATTCTTAGGTTAGTGTTGCAGACATAGAAATAGTATTAGTAGAACAGAGATTCCCACTCCCACTACCAGGTAGGTTCTACTAACCCTGTTTCTATGGTCATAGACTTGTTCTGAGTTCCTCTCATGAATGTTCCACTGATGTGACCTTTTTCTCAGTCGGTAAGACGCCCCTGCAAAACTTCCTAGGGATCGCCGAGCAACACATGGGGCCCAACAATGGGGTTAGTGGTCATAGTCATCATTATCATCATCATCATTTATCCACACCATGATCCTCCTCATCATCCTCATCCTCCTCATCACCATCATCAATCCTAATCATCATCCTCATCCTCATCATTGTATAGAGATTTTACCTTATAGCCAGAGTGGCTGTCAATTTTGACATGAGTAAAGAGGTCCCTGGGCATCTCTTCTCTCTCAAGTATTGATCACCATTTGAATTGTCTTTGAACAATCTTTATCCCCCTCTCTCATCCTCTCCCTCTCTTTCTTTCTCTCTCTCTCTTAACCCTCCCTCCTTTTATCCTCTCTCTCTTTCTCTCTCTCGATCTCTTTCACTCTGTCTCAATCTCTTTCACTCTGTCTCTCTTACTCTATATCGCCCTCCCTCTCTCTCTCCTCTCTCCCCATCCCCCTCCCTCCCCTTCTCTCAACAGGCCCTAGTGACTCAGATGTCATGTCCTGCCGTGACCAACCCCACAGCCCTGACAGCCGAGGAGTACTTCAATCCCAACCTGCCCCTGGGCACCCGGGATATTGGCCACCCCTGTCAACTCACCACCAAGACTCAGAGGTGACAGCGACAGCCATCCCAGCCCGTATAACACCCTCTATGCCTGGGGCCCTTGGCTATAATAGCCCTATCCAGAACCATACAACATGCCTGGATCCCAAATGACACCCTATTCCCTTTATAGTGCATTTCATTTAACCAGGGCCCAAAGTAATGCATTATGTAGGGAATAGGGTGCAATTGTGGATGCAGTCTACAGTAGGTCTCTGGTCCTGTCAAGTGTTTTGGCTCTGTCCCATGCATGTACATGTTTTCTTTCTATCCAATCTACAGTATGTGGGCTGTGTGATCTGATCAATTACTATGAGAATTGAGATCACATCAATAGCCATTTAGAATTCTGCTGGTTATTGGATAGATTGTGACAAGACAACAGTGAGATGGTGTCCCAGCCCGATCACTAGGCTGCAAGTACATGATCTCATCAGTTGAACATAAACATTGATTGGTCTGAACAGAAACCAGTGCAACAGATGTGATCAATGTTCTTGGATGAGACAGAACTAGAGTTCCAGTCTCTCACAGTCTTTCAATATGCCTGCATGACCAACAAAGACTCTTTCTGTGGGACACGTTCCTTCATTTTACGTTTCCAAACAATTTGCTACAGTGAGCCCTACTAAACAAGAGTCAGGAGTATTGTATGATATGCACACTACCATTCAAAAAGTTGGGGTCACAATGTCCTTGTTTTTGAAAGAAAAGCACTTTTTTTTTGTCCATTAAAATAACATCAAATTGATCAGAAATACAGTGTAGACATTGTTAATGTTGTAAACGACTATTGTAGCTGGAAACGGCTGGTTTTTAAGGGAATATCTACATAGCCGTACAGAGGCCCATTATCAGCAACCATCACTCCTGTGTTCCAATTGCATGTTGTGTTAGCAAATCCAAGTTTATCATTTTAAAAGGCTAATTGATCATTAGAAAACCCTTTTGCGATTATGTTAGCACAGCTGAAAACTGTTGTGCTGATTAAAGAAGCAATAAAACTGTCCTTCTTTAGACTAGTTGAGTATCTGGAGATTCAGCATTTGTGGGTTCGATTACAGGCTCAAAATGGCCAGAAACAAAGACCTTTCTTCTGAAACTCGTCAGTATATTCTTGTTCTGAGAAATGAAGGCTATTCCATGCCAGAAATTGCCAAGAAACTGAAGATCTCGTACAGCGCTGTGTCCTAGTCCCTTCACAGAACAGCGCAAACTGGCCCTAACCAGAATAGAAAGATGAGTGGGAGGCCCGGTGCACACCTGAGCAAGAGGACAAGTACATTAGAGTGTCTAGTTTAAGAAACAGATGCTTCACAAGTCCTCAACTGGCAACTTCTTTAAATAGTACCCGCAAAACACCCGTCTCAACGTTAACAGTGAAGAAGCGACTCTGGGATGCTGGCCTTCTAGGCAGAGTTGCAAAGAAAAAGCCATGTCTCAGACTAGCCAATAAAAATAAAAGATTAAGATGGGCAAAAGAACTGGACAGAGGAAGGTTGGAAAAAAGTGTTATGGACAGATGAATCTAAGTTTGAGCTGTTCGGATCACAAAGAAGAACATTCGTGAGACGCAGAAAAAAAATGAAGATGGTGGAAGAATGATTGACGCAATCTGTCAAGCATGCTGGAGGCAAGGTGATGGTCTGGGAGTGTTTTGGTGGCGGTAAAGTGGGAGATTTGTACAGGGTAAAAGGGATCTTGAAAAAGGAAGGCGATCACTCCATTTTGCAACGCCATGCCATACCCTGTGGACAGTGCTTAATTGGAGCCAATTTCCTCTTACAACAGGACAATGACCCAAAGCACAGTTCCAAATTATGCAATAACTATTTAGGGAAGAAGCAGTCAGCTGGTATTCTGTCTATAATGGAGTGGCCAGCACAGCCACCGGCTCTCAAATCTATTGAGCTGTTGTGGGAGCAGCTTGATCGTATGGTACATAAAAAGTGCCCATCAAGCCAATCCAATTTGTGGGAGGTGCTTCAGGAAGCATGGGGTGAAATCTCTTCAGATTACCTCAACAAATTGACAACTAGAATGTCAAAGGTCTGCATGGCTGTAATTGCTGCAAATTGAGGATTCTTTGACGAAAGCAAAGTTTGAAGGACAAAATTATTATTTCAATTAAAAATCATTATTTATAACCTTGTCAACGTCTTGACTATATTTCCTATTCATTTTTCAACTAATTTTATGTATGTTTTCATGGAAAACAAGGACATTTCTAAGTGACCCCAAACTTTTGAATGGTAGTATATCCAGTCAAAGGTTTGGACACACCTAGTCATTCAAGGGTTTTTGTTTATTTTTCTACATACATTGTTTATTTTTCTACGTAGAATAATAGTGAAGATATCAAAACTATGAAATAACACATATGGAAACATGTAGTAACCAATTTTTTTTTAAACAAATCAAAATGTACAGTACTTTATATATTTGAGATTCTTCAAAGTACCCCCCTTTGCCTTAATGACAGCTTTGCACGCTCTTGGTATTCTGTCAACCAGCTTCACCTGGAATACTTTTCCAACAGTATTGAAGGAGTTCCCAAATATGTTGAGCACTTGTTGGCTGCTTTCCTTCACTCTGCAGTCCAATTCATCCCAAACCATCTCAATTGGATTGAGGTCGGGTGATTATGGAGGCCAGGTTATCTGATGCAGCATTCCATCACTCTCCTTCTTGGTCAAAAGCCCTTACACAGCCGAGAGGTGTTGGGTCATTGTCCTGTTGAAAAACAAATGATAGTCCCACTAAACGCAAACCAGATGGGATGGAGTATCACTGCAGAATGCTGTGGTAGCCATGCTGGTTAAGTGTGCCTTGAATTCTAAATAAATCACTGACAGTGTCAGCAGCAAAGCACGTCCACACCATCACACCTCCTCCATGCTTCATGGTGGGAATCACACATGCGGAGATCATCCGTTCACCTACTCTGCGTCTCACAAAGACACGCCGGTTGGAACCAAAAATCTAAAATTTGGACTTATCAGACCAAAGGATAGATTTCCACCGGTCTAATGTCCACTGCTCGTGTTTCTTGGTCCAAGCAAGTCTCTTTTTCTTATTGGTGTCCTTTAGTAGTGGTTTCTTTGCAGCAATTCGACCATGAAAGCCTGATTCACACCGTCTCCTCTGAACAGTTGATGTTGAGATGTGTCTGTTACTTGAACTCTGTGAAGCATTTATTTGGGCTGCAATTTCTTAGGCTGGTAACTCTAATGAACTTATCCTCTGCAACAGAGGTAACTCCGGGTCTTCCTTTCCTGTGGCTGTCCTCATGAGAGCCAGTTTCATCATAGAGCTTGATGGTTTTTGCAACTGCACTTGAAGAAAGTTCTTGACATTTTTCGGATTGACTGACCTTCGTTTCTCTTTGCTTATTTTAGATGTTCTTGCCATATAATGGACTTGGTTTTTTACCAAATAGGGCTATCTCTGTATACCACCCCTACCTTGTCACAACACAACTGATTGGCTCAAACGCATTAAGAAGGAAAGAAATTCCACAAATGTACTTTTAACAAGGCACACCTGTCAATTGAAATCCATTCCAGGTGACTTCCTCATGGAGCTGGTTGAGAAAATGCCAAGGGTGTGCAAAACTGTCAGCAAGGCAAAAGGTGTCTACTTAGAAGAATCTTAAATAGAAAATATATTTTGATTTGTTTAACACTTTAACACTTTTTGGTGACAAAATGATTCCATATGTGTTATTTCAAAGTTTTATTATTTTACAATGTAGAACATACAAACCATTGAATGAGTGGGTGTGTCCAAACTTTTGACTGGTACTGTACATACAGTGCATTCGGAAAATATTCAGACCCCTTGACATTTTCTACATTTTTTACGTTACAGCCTTATTCTAAAATGGAAGAAATAGTTTTTTTCCTTCATCAATCTACACATAATACCCCATAACAAGTTTTTAGAAATGTTTTCAAATGTATGAAATGAAAAAAAACGGAAATATCACATTTACATAAGTATTCAGACACTTTACTCAGTACTTTGTTGAAGCACCTTTGGTAGCGATTACAGCACTGAGTCTTCTTGGGTATCACGCTACAAGCTTGGCACACCTGTATTTGGGGGAGTTTCTCCCATTCTTCTCTGCAGATCCTCTCAAGCTCTGTCAGAGTCGATGTGGAGCGTCGCTGCACAGTTCATTTCAGGTCTGTCTAGAGATGTTTGATCGGGTTCAAGTCCGGGCACTGGCTGGACCACTCAATGACATTCAGAGACTTGTCCCGAAGCCACTCCTGCGTTGTCTTGGCTGTGTGCTTGGGGTCGTTGTCCTGTTGTAAGGTGAATCCAGTCTGAGGTCCTGAGTGCTCTAGAGCAGGTTTTCATCAAGGATCTCTCTGTACTTAGCTCTGTTCATCTTTGCCTCGATCCTGACTAGTCTCCCAGTCCCTGCTGCTGAAAAACATCCCCACAGCATGATGCTGCCACCACCATGCTTCACCATAAGGATAGTGCCAGGATTCCTCCAGACGTGATGTTTGGCATTCAGGCCAAAGTGTTCAATCTTGGTTTCATCAGACCAGAGAATATTGTTTCTCATCGTGTGAGAAACAATGGCAAACTTTTGGCAAACTCAAAGTGGGCTGTCATATGCCTTTTTACTGAGAAGTGGCCCCTCTACCATAAAGTCCTGATTGGTGGAGTGCTGCAGAGATTGTTGTCCTTCTGGAAGGTTCTCCCATCTCCACAGAGGAACTCTAAAGCTTTGTCAGAGTGACCATCAGGTTTTTGGTCACCTCCCTGACCAAGGCCCTTCTCCCCCGATTGCTCAGTTTGGCTGAGCAGCCAGCTCTAGGAAGAATCTTGGTGGTTCCAAACTTCTTCCATTTAGGAATGATGGAGGACAGTGTATTCTTTGGAACCTTCAATGCTGCAGAAATATTTTGGTACCCTTCCCCAGATCTGTGCCTCGACAAATTTCTAAAGACCTGTTTTCGCTTTGTCATTATGGGGTGTAGATTGTTGAGGCAATTTGTTTGTATTTAATACATTTTAGAATAAGGCTGTAACGTAAAATGTGGACATTTCTGGGGGGTCTGAATACTTTCCGAATGCACTGTACATGTTTCCTCAGGTTCAAGGCTAAGCTGTGGCTGTGTGAGGCCCATCCTCTGTCCCTAGCGGAGCAGGTGGCACCCATCATTGACCTCATGGCCATCTCCAATGCTCTCTTCGCCAAGCTCAGGGATTTCATTACCCTGCGACTGCCACCTGGCTTCCCCGTCAAGATCGGTGAGAGAGTAGAGTACACTCCTGTAACCAGATAGTCTGCATCCTAAAGAGCTGGCACATCATGGTAGTTAAAGTGGAGAGAAACCGGGAGTGGGGGATTATCAAAAGTAGACTAGTGGTGTAAAGTACATAAGTAAAAATACCCCATTTTTGGGACGTATCTGTACTTTACTATTTACATTTTTGACAACTTTTGCTTTTACTTCACTACATTTGTAAAGATAATAATGTACTTTTTACTCCATACATTTTCCCTGACACCCAAAAGTACTCCTATATGTTTAGGAAAGTGGTCCAATCCACAAACGTATCAAAAGGACATCCTGGTTCATTCCTACTGCTTCTGATCTGGCTCATTCGCTAAACACAAATGCATAATTTCTAAATGATGTCTGAGAGTTGGAGTGTGCCCCTGGCTATTCGTCAATTAAAAAAACAAAATTGTGCTGTCTTGTTTGGTTAATATAAGGAATGTGATTTATACTTTTACATTTGACTCTTAAATGTATTTTAGGAATGACATTTACTTTTGATACTTAAGTATATTTAAAACCAAATCCTTTTCGACTTTAACTCAAGTAGTTTTTTCCTGGGTGACTTACACTTTTACATTTTCTATTAAGGTATCTTTACTTTTACTCAAGTATGACAATTGAATGCCCTTTCCACCACTGAAGCAGACCCACCTGTCCTTATGCCATGTTGGACATTCTGGCTACTCCTTAAATTAATTCAGATGCTGCCTCAAATATGGTTAATTGGGATATGCCAAAATGTGGTCATTTGAGCTCTTAACATGTTTGGAAGATTTACACCTATTGCACATTAATTATGAATCCAGTGATAATCGTAAATACTAAACATCTCTGTCACTGTCTCTGTCATCTCTTCATCTTCTCAGAAATTCCCATCTATCACATCCTGAATGCCCGGATCACCTTTGGGAACCTGAACGGGTGTGAGGACGGGTCGGTGACAGGGCCGGGCAGGGTGGAGGGGGAGGTGGATGGACAGAAGGACAGCAGCCCCAGGACTGACACAGACACCCCCTCCCCAGGCAGTGACTCTTCTAGTGTCTCCAGCTCCAGCTCCACAAGTGAGAAACACACACATGGACATATACACACAGACACTCACACACTCACACTCACACCCACCCACCCACCCACCCACCCACCCACACACACACCCACACACACAATCCATATTTACTCTACAATTAGGGCCAGGAGTGTTTCCCAATCTTATAACTTGACCAGGACAAAGTTATTTTTCTTTTAATCTAAGAAAATTCAAGAATGACCCATGACATCCCATCACTCCTGTCCTGTGTCTCTCCTCCATGCAGCGTCGTGTCGTGGAGGGGAGATCCCCCCATGTGTGTTCGAGCCCCCTCAGGGTTACACTGTGCTGGGAGGCAACCAGAGGGACAACAACATGCGTGGTGATGAGGAGGAGGATCTGCTGCAGTTTGCCATCCAACAGAGTCTGCTGGAGGCTGGCTCGGAGTACGACCAGGTCAGACTCACTCTGGCCCCTCATAGAGATAACTGCCATCTCAAATCTGGCTCGTCTCCATTAAAGAACACAAAGGAAAATGGAAATGAGCATCCAGGTTGTCCCTACATGTTTCGTTTGTTTCCTGCCACTTGGTGCCTAATGAACACAAAGTATGGTATGATGGTAAAGCATCGTATGTTTTTTTTGTAACCTTAACTCTGAAGTAATACTGTATTTTGGGGGCTCATTCGGGATGTTAATCAATTACATGCACATTGTATTAGTAGTGTGTACAGTTGTGCAAAAGCTACAAATTCCATTTACACTGTAAAGACTTGTGTACGTCTGTCCTAATCCGCTAGCTAGACAAACAACTGACTCAGTATCCTAGGGCATAAACATTGAAATGACAAGAAAGTTTGGTGAGTCTTCTTGTTGACTTGGACTATCCCTCTGACTCTGTCTGTCGACTTCCTGGTCTGTGTATAGGTGACTATCTGGGAGGCGCTGACCAACAGCAAGCCCAGCACACGTACTCTTCCCTGTGACCCCAGTCGCCTGCAAAGGTCTGTACTTTCTCCGCACTCGACTCGCTACCCTTCTCAGCCTTTGTTTGCTAAAGCCTTGGCTCGTCCTTCTCCAGCACACTGGAGGCCAGGGAGCTTCCTGGCTGCGTTCACAGCACACAATGTCACTGTTGACTCACTCCCAGTCATGCACACACTGTTGTCTTTGTCTGCATTCCCTGCACCTCATACAGTAGATACACTCTGAGTGACTGGCCCCCACTGATATACAGTAACTCTGCCTCTCTCCTGTATGCCCTCTCTGGGAACAATACACTGCATGTTACATAAACTCAAACTAGCACAATTGAGTGTGTGTGTGTGTGTGTGTGTGTGTTTTGGTTTTACTATCCTTGGTTTTTACCAGAGGTCCTCACAAGGAGAGTAAAACAAGGAAAATTGGATAAGTGGGGATATTTCACCATTCTCCCAAAGGAAAAGGGCTATTCTAGTCTTGGGTTAGGTTCAGGGTTAGAATTAGGAGTTAGGTTTAGGGTTAGAATTAGGGGTTAGGTTTAGGGGTTTGGGGTTAAGGTTAGGGAAAATTATGATTTTGAATGGGAATCAATTGTTTGGTCCCCACAAGGATAGTAAAACAAAAGTGTGTGTGTGTCTCGGTGTCGGTGTTGGTGTGTGTGTTTGGATGTACGTGTGTGCATGCACATGACAACCCCTCTTTCCTACTCAAATTATGTCCTGTCAAAATGAATCTAGGTCCACCATATTTTTCAACCATTTCCACTGTCAGTGTCAATTCCTCTATTCTCCTTATACAATAACCAGGTTTCCAACCTCATTGTCCCCAACCCACCCACCCGCACTCTTCCTCCAGGACTCCCCAGCACAGGCCTTGCCCTCCAGCCAGCCTCTGTAACACGCCCACCAAGAAGCCCCCCACAACCTGCAGCTACGACCAGCAGCTCCGCCTGGCAATGGAAATGTCGGCGCGGGAGCAGGCAGAGGCCGAGCTACGGCGACGGCAAGAAGAGGAGGAGCTGCAGCGGATCATCCAACTGTCACTCTTGGAGAAATGAGAGCCTGATTGGCCAGATGGGCTCTATGAGGTATGGGAGAGGAGGAGGGTGGAGGTCCAGAGAGGGTAGTCAATAAGTTCACTCTACTCCTGGCTGTGACAGCCTTGCTCCTCCGACCGTCCCATATCCCCTTTCCCACTGCGCTCCTTCAATAAGAGCCTGTCTGTGTGGCACAACAGGGCTCTACAGTGCTGATACAGCTACAGTACAGACTCACTACTCTCTGGTGCCACTCTGCACTCGCAGTCAGTGCAAGTTTACAACAAGAAACAAGAAGAAACACTTGTAATGGAATGCTACATTGACCGACCACATTAGTGGGCTAGGGTAATACAAATTGTGTTTGTGAAGGCCACTCTTTAATAAATGGTCCTGTGATTGGGGTATAGGGTTTGTGTCCACTTCACAGACCTGGGTCTTATTCATTAGGCATCAATGAAAGAAAATGTAATGAAACAGGAATGGACTACCTGAAATTGTCCAATAGAAACACTTGTTTTTGTTTACCGTTGCAAATCATTCTGCTATAGTGTGCCCCAGTGAATACTGCCCTCTGTGTGAGTGTCAGTTGGGTCAAGTGGGGTGGGATGTTGAAATACTCTGTTTCTTCCTCATTTTTAATAGATTGCTGCACCCCCCCTCCGATTTGCACAAAATTGAAAGTACTGTAATTAGACTGTGGATGGACACTTGATGACTGTTAATGGTTCTAGTAAGTAGAGAAATAGAATAATAACCCTATAGAGTTCATATTAATATAATAACACTATGACAGGAGTTCATGTTAGTATGTTAACACTATGACAGGAGTTCATGTTAATATGTTAACACTATGACAGGAGTTCATGTTAATATGATAACACTATGACAGGAGTTCATGTTAATATGTTAACACTATGACAGGAGTTCATGTTAATATGATAACACTATGACAGGAGTTCATGTTAATATGTTAACACTATGACAGGAGTTCATGTTAATATGATAACACTATGACAGGAGTTAATGCTAATATGATAGGAGTTGATGTTAATATGATAACACTATGACAGGAGTTCATGTTAATATGATAACACTATGACAGGAGTTCATGTTAATATGATAACACTATGACAGGAGTTAATGCTAATATGATAGGAGTTGATGTTAATATGATAACACTATGACAGGAGTTAATGCTAATATGACAGGAGTTAATGTTAATATGATAACACTATGACAGGAGTTAATGTTAATATGATAACACTATGACAGGAGTTCATGTTAATATGATAACACTATGACAGTAGTTCATGTTAATATGATAACACTATGACAGGAGTTGATGTTAATATGATAACACTATGACAGGAGTTGATGTTAATATGATAACACTATGACAGGAGTTAATGTTAATATGTTAATATGTTAACACTATGACAGTAGTTCATGTTAATATGATAACACTATGACAGTAGTTCATGTTAATATGATAACACTATGACAGGAGTTCATGTTAATATGATAACACTATGACAGGAGTTCATGTTAATATGATAACACTATGACAGTAGTTCATGTTAATGTGATAACGCTATGACAGGAGTTAATGCTAATATGATACGAGTTCATGTTAATATGATAACACTATGACAGTAGTTCATGTTAATATGATAACACTATGACAGGAGTTAATGTTAATATGTTAACACTATGACAGGAGTTAATGTTAATATGTTAATGTGATAACACTATGACAGGAGTTCATGTTAATATGATAAGCCTATGACAGGACTTCATGTTAATATGATAACCCTATGACAGGAGTTCATGTTAATATGATAACACTATGACATGAGTTCATGTTAATATGTTAACACTATGACAGGAGTTAATGCTAATATGATACGAGTTCATGTTAATATGATAACACTATGACAGTAGTTCATGTTAATATGTTAATATGATAACACTATGACAGGAGTTCATGTTAATATGATAACACTATGACAGGAGTTCATGTTAATATGATAACACTATGACAGGAGTTCATGTTAATATGATAACACAATGACAGGAGTTAATGTTAATATGATAACACTATGACAGGAGTTCATGTTAATGTGATAACACTATGACAGGAGTTCATGCTAATATGATACGAGTTAATGTTAATATGATAACACTATGACAGGAGTTCATGTTAATGTGATAACACTATGACAGGAGTTAATGTTAATATGATAACACTATGACAGGAGTTAGTATTAATATAATAACACCTTAGAGATAATGTTAATATGTTAACCATATAGAGTTCATGTTAATATGTTAACCCTATAGAGTTAATGTTAATATGTTAACCCTATAGAGTTCATGTTAATATGTTAACCCTATAGAGTTAATGTTAATATGTTAATACTATGACAGTAGTTGACGTTAATATGATAACACTATGACAGGAGTTAATGTTAATATGATAACACTATGACAGTAGTTCATGTTAATATGATAACACTATGACAGGAGTTCATGTTGATATGATAAGCCTATGACAGGAGTTCATGTTAATATGATAACACTATGACAGGAGAATGTAAATATGTTAACCCTATGACATGAGTTAATGTTAATATGATAACACTATGACAGGAGTTAATAATAAATATGTTAATATGATAACACTATGACAGTAGTTCATGTTAATATGTTAATATGATAACACTATGACAGGAGTTCATGTTAATATGTTAACCCTATGACAGGAGTTCATGTTAATATGATAACACTATGACAGGAGTTCATGTTAATATGATAACACAATGACAGGAGTTAATGTTAATATGATAACACTATGACAGGAGTTCATGTTAATGTGATAACACTATGACAGAGTTCAGTTCATGTTAATATGATAACACTATGACAGGAGTTCATGTTAATGTGATAACACTATGACAGGAGTTAATGTTAATATGATAACACTATGACAGGAGTTAGTTCATGTTAATAGAGTTCATGTTAATAATGTTAACCCTATAGAGTTAATGTTAATATGTTAACCCTATAGAGTTCATGTTAATGTTTAGAGTTAATGTTAATATGTTAATACTATGACAGTAGTTGACGTTAATATGATAACACTATGACAGGAGTTCATGTTAATATGATAACACTATGACAGTAGTTCATGTTAATATGATAACACTATGACAGGAGTTCATGGTGATATGATAACACTATGACAGGAGTTCATGGTGATATGATAACACTATGACAGGAGAATGTAAATATGTTAACCCATAGAGTTAATGTGATAACACTATGATAGGAGTTAATGTAAATATGTTAATATGTTATGTTAATATGATAACACTATGACAGGAGTTCATGTTAATATGATAACGCTATGACAGGAGTTCATGTTAATATGATAACACTATGACAGGAGTTCATGTTAATATGATAACACTATGACAGGAGTTCATGTTAATATGATAACACAATGACAGGAGTTAATGTTAATCTGATAACACTATGACAGTAGTTCATGTTAATGTGATAACACTATGACAGGAGTTCATGCTAATATGATACGAGTTAATGTTAATATGATAACACTATGACAGGAGTTAATGTTAATATGATAACACTATGACAGGAGTTAGTATTAATATACTAACACCATAGAGATAATGTTAATATGTTAACCCTATAGAGTTCATGTTAATATGTTAACCCTATAGAGTTAATGTTAATATGTTAACCCTATAGAGTTCATGTTAATATGTTAACCCTATAGAGTTCATGTTAATATGATAACACTATGACAGTAGTTCATGTTAATATGATAACACTATGACAGGAGTTCATGGTGATATGATAACACTATGACAGGAGTTCATGGTGATATGATAACACTATGACAGGAGAATGTAAATATGTTAACCCTATAGAGTTAATGTTAATATGATAACACTATGATAGGAGTTAATGTAAATAAGTTAATATGATAACACTATGACAGTAGTTTACGTTAATATGATAACACTATGACAGGAGTTCATGTTAATATGTTAACCCTATGACAGGAGTTCATGTTAATATGATACCACTATGACAGGAGTTCATGTTAATATGATAACGCTATGACAGGAGTTAATGTTGATATGATAACACTATGACAGTAGTTCATGTTAATATGATAACACTATGACAGGAGTTAATGTTGATATGTTAACCCTATGACAGGAGTTCATGCTAATATGATAGGTGTTAATGTTAATATGATAACACAATGTCAGAAGTTATTGTTAATATGATAACCCTATGACAGGAGACTGGTTCGTTGGCAGCTAGTCTGCTCACAGGTACAGCATCCTAAACAGTTACATCATCCTAAACCTTTCAATGTGTACGGCCATCATGCAGCTGCTGTTGCTCACCCTTTGGACTCCGTAGGGGCTGAAATAACCTTTTATGTGAAGCCATACTATATGGCTTCACATAAATGAATATATACTGAAGAAAAACATAAATGCACATGCAACAATTTCAAACGTTTTACTGAGTTACAGTTCATATAAGGTTAATTTAAAAATCAGTTAATTTTGATTGGGAATGATATGCATCTGTTGCCCCTTAAATCTATAGGGTAATTTCACCCCCTCCCCTGAAATGATTTGGGAATACTGATATGCATCTGTTGTCTGGATACAGATACCTTAACTTAAATGTAAATGTAAATGTAAAAAGTAGGGGATCAGAAAACCAGTCAGTATTTGGTGTGGCCACCATTTGCCTCATGCAGCAGGACACATCTCCTTTGCATAGAGTTGATCAAGCTGTTTATTGTGGCCTGTAGAATCTTGTCCCACTCCTCTTCAATGGCTGTGCGAAGTTGCTGGATATCGTATACGTCGATCCAGAGCATCCCAAACATGCTCAATGGGTGACATGTCTGGTGAGTATGCAGGCCATGGAAGAACTGGGACATTTTCAGCTTCCAGGAATTGTGTACAGATCCTTGCGACATGGGGCCGTGCATTATCATGCTGCAACGTGAGGTTATGGCGGCAGATGAATGGCACGACAATTGGCCTCATGATCTCGTCATGGAATCTCTGTGCATTCGGATAAAATGCAATTGTGTTCGTTGTCTGTAGCTTATGCCTGCCCAAACCATAACCTCACCGCCACCACGGGGCACTCTGTTCACAACATTGACATAAGCAAACCGCTCGTCAACACAACGCCATACACTTCCATCTGCCCGGTACTGTTGAAACCGGGATTCATCCGTGAAGAGCACACTTCTCCAGCATGCCAGTGGCCATCGAAGGTGAGCATTTTCCTACTGATGTCAGTTACAACCCCGAACTGCAGTCAGGTCAAGACCCTTGAGAGGACGACGAGCATGCAGGTGAGCTTCCACGAGACAGTTTCTGACAGTTTAAGCAGAAATTCTTCAGTTGTGCAAACCCAGTTTCATCAGCTGACCTGGTGGTTGGTCTCAGACGATCCCGCAGGTGAAGAAACCGGATGTGGAGGTCCTGGACTGGCGTGGTTACATGTGGTCAGCGGTTGTGAGGCCGGTTGGACGTACTGCTAAATATTCTAAAACGACGTTGAAGGAAGCTTATGGTAGTGAAATTAACATTCAATTCTCTGGCAAGTTATCTGGTGGACATTCCTCCAGTCAGCATGTCAATTGCAAGCTCCCTCAAAACTTGTGACATATGTGTCACAAAACTGCACATTTTAGAGTGGCCTTTTATTGTCCCCAGCACAAGGTGCACCGGTGTAATGATCATGCTGTTTAGTCAGCTTCTTGATATGCCACACCTGTCAGGTAGATGGATTATCTTGGAGAAATGCTCACTAATGGATGTAAAAAAAAAAATTTGAGCAAATGGAACATTTCTGGGATCTTTTATTTGAACAGATGGCACCAAACACTTTACATGGTGCATTTATATTTGTGTTCAGTGTAGATCCATCTTTTTTCATGGAGGTTATTACAGGGAGCACAGATATAGTAGGTTTCTGTTATCAAGGGAGAGGTGAGATATGGAGAGAATAGAGATGACACATGGGGACTGGTGGAGACGCGTTTCATGGTGAGCTTTGTGAGTTTGAAATTCTAATGAAAAAGCATCTGTACCTGATATGAATGGAGTTGTGATGTGTTTGTCTGTGTGGAGTTGTGGTATTTGTATGACATTCCAGCATAGCCTACACGTGTGTGGGTTTTCATTTCTGACCTGAGCCAAACTCTGAGGGGTGGGGCGGGGGGGTTATATATGGGCAGGTGTCACAAGTTGCTTGGTTTTTAGTACAACATTTTTTAAATAGTACTAGAACATCAGCACAAGTTAGGAGTCTGGTTCTTACTCCTATTTATTGTTTAGCTTGCCAGATTATTATTATTTTAAGTGGCTGGTTTTCACGAAGTTGGAGCTAGAGGTAATGAAACAATGTGGCGTATGTATGGAAGTCAATAATAATAAAACATTGGTGGTATTCCCGTTTCTTTCATTAAAGGACAAATTCACAGCTTTTTAACATCAGATGACTTATCTCCAGCACCAAACCAGTGTCTAACTTAAACATTCTGTTAAAGTTGTACGATAAGAAAAAGTATTAAGAATGACTCCAGATGCCATCATAGAACAGGAAATACAATAACATGTATAAACCAGTGTAATCTTCACTGCAGTTTATGACAACCCAGTACCTTGGCTGATCTCTGAATATACTGTACCTCGTGCCAGCGGCATACCACCCTGCATCCCACTGCTGACTTGCCTCTGAAACTAAGCACGTTTGGTCCCTGGATGAGAGACCAGATGCTGCTTGAAGTGGTATTGGATGGCCAATATGAGGCACTCTTTTGTCTAAAAAAACAAATCCCACAGCAGTGATTGGGAACATTGCCCATCATAGGCTGCTGTCTTTCAGATGTGATGTTAAACGGGTGTCCTTCTGGCCCTCTATGGTCACTAAAGATCCCATGGCACTTATTGTAGGGGTGTTAACCCTGTTGTCCTGGCTAAATTCCCAATCTGACAATTATGGCCACCTAATCAACCCCAGCTTCCAACTGGCTCATTCCTGTAACTATTCCCTAGGTTGTTGCTCTAAATGAGAATGCGTTTTCAGTCAACTTACCTGTTAACAAAATGAACACAAACTGTATCTCTGCAGTCAGATGATACCAATGATACAGGTGCCGCCATTTAGGTACACCTGCATTGTAAAATATTTTGGAATCTATAGAAATGCATTTATTAATGTCTACATTTGTGTTTGACAAGTATATTATATTACAGTCTCCTTAATACATATTTTTAAATTATATTATGTGAACTGAACATTTACAGTACCAGTCAAAAGTTACCTACTCATTCAAGGGGTTCTCTTTATTTCTACTATTTTCCACACTGTAGAATAATAGTGAAGACAAAACTATGAAATAACACATATAGAATCATGTCGTAACCAAAACAGTGTTAAAGAAATAATAATTACATTTTATATTTGAGATTCTTCAAAAGTAGCCACCCTTTGCTTTGATGACATCACACTCTTGGCATTCACTCAACCAGCTTCACGAGGTAGTCCCCTGGAATGCATTTCAATTAACAGGTGTGCCTTGTTAAAAGTGAATTTGTGGAATTTCTTTCCATAATGCGTTTGAGCCAATCAGTTGTGTTATGACAAGGTAGGGGCGGAATACAGAAAATAGCCCTATTTGGTAAAAGATCAAGTCCACATTATGGGAAGAACAGCTCAAATAAGCAAAGAGAAACAACAGTCCATCATCACTATAAGACATGAAGGTCAGTCAATCCGGAAAATTTCAAGAACTTTGAACGTTTCTCCAAGTGCAGTCGCAAAACCATCAAGTGCTATGATGAAACTGGCTCTCATGAGGACCGCCACAGGAAAGGAAGACCCAGAGTTACCTCTGTTCATTAGTTACCAGCCTCAGAAATTGAAGCCCAAATAAATGCTTCACAGAGTTCAAGTAACAGACACATCAAAATCAACTGTTCAGAGGAGTGTGTGTGAATCAGGCCTTCATGTTCAAATTGCTGCGAAGAAACCACTACTAAAGGACACCAATAAGAAGAAACTTGCTTAGACCAAGAAACACAAGAAATTAACATTCGGTAGAAATCTGTCCTTTGGAATTTTTTGATTCCAACCGCCGTGTCTTTTTGTGAGACGCAGAGTAGGTGAACGGATGATGATCTCTGCATGTGTGATTCCCACCGTGAAGCATGGAGGAGGTGGTGTAGTGGGGCTTTGCTGGTGACAATGTCAGTGATTTATTTAGAATTCAAGGCACACTTCACCAGCATGGCTACCACAGCATTCTGCAGTGATACACCATCACATCTGGTTTGGGCTAAGTGGGACTATCAATTGTTTTTCAACAGGACAATGACCCAACACACCTCCAGGCTGTGTAAGGGCTATTTGACCAAGAAGGAGAGTGATGGAATGCTGCATCAGATGACCTGGCCTCCACGATCACCAGGCCTCAACCCAATTGAGATGGTTTGGACCGCAGAGTGAGGGAAAGCAACCATCTCAGTGCTCAGCATACGTGGGAACTCCTTCAAGACTGTTGGAAAAGCATTCCAGGTGAAGAGTATTGAGAGAATGCCAAGTGTGTGCAAAGCTGTCATCAAGGCAAAGGGTGGCTACTTTGAAGAATCTCAAATATATAATATATTTTGAGTTGTTTAACACTTTTTTGGTTATGACATGATTCAATATGTTCTTTCATAGTTGATGTCTTCTATTATTATACAATGTAGAAAATAGTAAAAATAAAGAAAAACCCTTCAATGAGGTGTCCAAACTTGACTGGTGCTGTATATAAATATATATAAACATTCTATTGAGCAGTAATGTTACTATCCTCACTACAACAAAGATATTCTTAAATACATGTAATTTTGTCCTTGAAACATTTGAAATACTGTAGGATTCCCATTCATTCCTATGGAGGAGTACCAATATGGCAGCCGGTTGCTTCAAACCACTCATTGGCCATTTACACAGCAATCCAGGGTTTATACACATCATTGGGTGATAACTTTCCTACATAGTTCAGTATCTACTAGCCAGCTCACCAAATGACTGAGAAGTGAAAGCACAAGCACAATCCCAGGAACCAGACAGGCTATTTTGAGCAGCATTCACATCTACTTTCATCTTTAAAAACAAATCTGATTTTGCTGGAACGAATAAAAACAGTACGAGGGGCTCAGCTCTGTAAACGTGTGGAGAATCTTTAGATGTAGAGGATAAATAACATATCCATCCCAAATGCATTTGGAGGGCGCTAAACCAAACATCTGCACCAAGGATGAGGCTCTTCATTTGGAACACTTCTGGGGAAGGCAAATATTGAACTTCTTAATAAACCCGTTAAAAATGTTTTAGTGTAGCATTTCACAAATATTTCTACATTTTAGTTAAACTACTGCGATTTAGGGGCAGGCTGTACATTTCATTCACAAGGTAGATTCTTTGAAAGCTTTCCAATATGACAGCACCCTGTGTATATCAGACACTATATCATCTGGGAGGCTGGCAACCTAAATCTCAGACGATTTTAATTAAACCGATGAACCAGGGAAGTAAAATTGTCAGTGTTAAATATTCTGCAGTGCAGACTTCACTACCTTAGGGAAACATTACTTACATGTAGATGCTGGATATTTTTGAGTTGGTGCTTTTTCCAATTGCTATTTCCTGAACG
Organism: Oncorhynchus nerka; assembly: GCF_034236695.1. Classification (NCBI taxonomy): domain Eukaryota; kingdom Metazoa; phylum Chordata; class Actinopteri; order Salmoniformes; family Salmonidae; genus Oncorhynchus; species Oncorhynchus nerka. Next base: position 60,822,256 of record NC_088409.1, on the reverse strand, counting down.
CCTCAGAACACATTGGGCCTAACATTGCACTTCCTGTCCTGTCCACATGGGGGACGTCAAGACAGATCCTCAATATAAGGCAGAGCCATTGAAACCTGGGCTGAGTTCAGCAGGGCACAACGTTGAGTAGTGTTCACAGAGAAATATGTTACGTAGAACAAACACACCTCTCTGACATGTAGAATAAGCGACCATGTCGTCTCTGTTCGGGACATTTCTATCAACAATGCTCCACAACGTTTACAACTGAACACAGAACACTACAGGAGATCTCTTTAAAAAATAAAACTCCTCTCGATTTCAATCATGAATCACAGGAGTCATGTATTTAAAAAAATTTTAATAGGTAACAGCTACAGGATAAAAAAACAACTTTGTCTCGTTTAAAATAAGAATAAAGGATGTGACTTACACGTCTCTTCACACACAGACACAGACAGACAGGCTACCATAGAATCAGTGCAAAAACATTCCCCAGGTAAAAACAACTTTAAAAAAAGATTAAAACAAGAGTAAAGTGCATGTTGTTTGAGAAACAGCCCACTAATTATAGTTGTAGAAATTACAGCTGTTTTAGAAACCATAAGAGGGGGGGGCACAGACACACATACCTCCACAGACTCAGCATTCACCTGAACATACACAGACCACAAGTCCACACTAACAGATTACATAGGGTCCAACACAGCTAGTCAGTGCACACATACGACAGACAAGGGCCCAAGGGGGACAGTCTGGAACATAGGGCACATGTAGGGCCTAGGCAACCCCCACACACACTCATTGACACCCTCGGCCTAGGGCCGAGTGTAGTGAGGTTACATGGTATTGTAGAGCACAGTGGCAGTCCGTTTCTTGTCGGTAGCCTTGCGGACCCGCCGCAGCAGGTGACTTTTCCCACTCTTCGGGGACTGGGTGCGGGTGAGCTGGGGGGAGAGGTCTGTCTCTAGCTCCTCCCCTTGAAGAACAAGAAATGGAGGTGAGGAGGGAGATGGGGGATCACTCCATGCAATCTGGGAGCCCGTATCAGTCCTGTCTGGGTCCAGTGGGTACACCCCCTTTAGGGGGGCCCTGGGGGTGGTGGGGGGGCTCCAGGACAACACCCGCTGCTTTTTGGAGACATCTTCTAAGCTGGGGTGATGGTGAGAGCGGGGGTGAGGGGTGGGTACCAATGGGGGTCCATGAGGGCTGGCAGTGGTGGGCCGTAGGTCCCAGTCACTCAGGTCGTTGGCTGACAGCTCCAGGCAGTCCAGCTTGGCCAGCGAGGCTGAGCGCTTCATCAAGGAGGGGGGCGTGAGGCCCGCCTGGCGGATCCGCACCTCGATCTCCATGGCCCTATGCCACAAGGGCATCTCCCTGTGATGCAGGCCCTGGAGTGGATGCTGCCCCCGACCAGGTCTCTCTCCAGCCCCCAGTCCTAGCCCCCCCGCCTCATACAGGAAGGCCTGCAGCTCCCTCAGGGTCTCCTGGATCTTCTCCAGCTCCTCACTGCTGCGTGCCAGGGCCAGCCTTCCGTGGTGGGGCGGGGGAGGAGAGGGGCGATCCGTGTCTGAGTCCAGGGCCGTCACCCCCTCCAGCCACAGCAGTGCAGGGGAGGCCCGGAGCTGGGCCCTAGATGGCTCCAGAGATGGACACACGATGATTGGGATTGGCTTAGGGGTGTTGGGGGCGTCTGGGTAGTGAGAGAAGGAAGGCTCTGGGGCAACGTCCATGTCTAAGACGACACACCCTCCCTCTGTTCCTCTGGTGAACTCTGTGTCTCCTTTGGGCTCTGCAGACACAGTGAAAGCCTCGTTCAGTATTCTTCCTTGTTCAGGGGCAGGGGGGACGTCAGTGGAAGGAGCGAGGAGGGGCGGGCAGTCCGTGCTTGTCGTTTGGAGAGGAGAGGGTGTGGGGTGAAACTCTGCACTGGGGGAGTGGAGAGGGGAGCGTTGGGTAGACGTGTTGCTGAGAGTTAAGTCCAGCTCCTGCCTCAGCCTCTGCTCCAGCTGTTTGGTTGCCCTGCGCACCGAGCCAGCCGGCCAATCCGAGGGAGGCGTGGAGGGGGATTGTGGGTAGGAGGAGGAGGGCGAGGTCAGTGGTGCCACCTCGTCCTGGTCATCTGGGCACAGCTGCTGGGGGCTGCGGGGAGAAGGCTGAGCGGAGGAGAGGGGCGTCGCTGCCGGGGGGTGGGATATGGACTCTATCTCTGTGACGATATGGCGGACTGACACGCCGTTGTCGTGATGGGGAGGCGGCGAGGCTTTGGCGTAACTGGATCGGTCATTACAGTCCTCCGTATGGGGGGAACTCTGAGATGGAGACGGAACAGAGAGAATGGTTTGAATGTCTGCTTTAAATGATACCTAAGCACAGTTACCTTTGTATTAATGCTGGAGCATCACTAAAAGCTTCTAAAAGACATTTTACAGAAAGAAAAGAACACAATCACAAAGTCTGTAGACAACAGCTGTCTCAGACTGCTGATCTAGGATCAGCTCCTCCTGTCAATATAATCTTATTCGTTGTGATCTCAATGGCAAAACTGATGCCAAATCAGCCCTCCTAGTCAGACACTTGATACATAGGGCACCTGATGTTACATATTAGCAATGTATTAGCAATGGAAACTGATCATAATGTAACGGTACTTTCAATAGGTGGCAGTATTGTACAAACCATCCCCAAAGACATCCTTGTGTTTCCCCCTCCCTATCCAATGGATTTGATCATAATCCGTTCGATTGACTGCCTCCATTGAGTACTGTAATCTTGTTAATCACTCAGTAACTCTCAGCAGGGCTGTGGAGCCCTGAAGACCATAGACAGGAGGCTGGCGTTCATCATTCGAAGTAATTTCAATGTATAAAAAAAAACAACACAAAAAACATGGCCACCTCACCTTTCCCTGTTCCTCTTCCTCTGTGACTGGCAGTGCTCCAGCAGGGTTCTCGGGGGACAGCGGCTGCAGCTCCTGGCTGGGGCACCGCGGCTGAGGCGTCCGCTGAGCCATCTGCTCCGAAAGAATCCGAGTACTTCCGTCTTGGGACAGGCCCAGGAATTTCTCCCGGGCGCTGAAGAAGTCAATGCTGTCTGTGCTGAGGTTGGAGGACGCGGTAACACATGTGGTGTCAACAGGGTTAGCGAGGACAGTGTCTTTGTCACCGCCGCCACTGGGGTTGTTGTTGTCATCATTGGCGTAGGGTCCTAAAGACAGAGGCGTTGTTGCAGTGAGTGGGCTCACGGCCATGGGGATCCCTGGGGACGCCATAATGACACTTTCCCCCTCTCGCTCAGCGGGTCTGACAGGGAGCATCCCAGGGTGTCCGAGTCGTCGCTGGACTCCAGGGTGGCCTGAGATACGACTTCTGAGCTGCTGAGGTCAGGCAGATCCAGGGTCAGCGCTACACTCTGGTCTTTCTGTTTAGGCACAGGACTGGACAGCTGTGTGCTCAAACCTAGATGGAGGGATTTGGCCAGTGGCTGGGGAATGAGAGAAGGAGGGAGGATATGCAGTGAGGGGGGAGGATGGGGGACGGCGGTGATTGGCACTGTCACGGCCACCACCGCCAGAGCAGAGTTGTCCATTCTTTCCTCCGGCACCACCGTAGCTGCCCGCGGAGCAGGCAGCGGCGGGAGGAAGGGGTCCTGACGGGGTCCCCGCCCTCGAGAAGACCGGTTCTCCTGGGAGTCACATAGACCGTCGGACGCTGACGGGCCAGGGGAGTGGGAGTGTGAGCGAGTGAGTCGGACGGGCTCCGACTGCGTGTCTGAGATGTGGGAGCCCTCGGCCTTGTTGTTAGGGTCATTGGCGGCGCCAAGCGCCTGGAGCAGGAAGCGTTGCAGGGATGGGGTGGGGCCGTTGTTGTTGTGGGGGTCCGAGCGGCCCAAGGTGTGGCTGTGAGGGCGCGTCTTACACAGCAGAGACTCGTGGCGCTCTGAGAGGTCGCTGTCCGAGTGGGAGCGCCACAACTTGTTGTGCCTCTGCTTACTGCAGAGAAAGGAGGAAGAAAAGAACAAACTGTCAATTCTCTTCATTCCATCATTTACACTGGAAAAGAGGTCACTGCAGAGCCAGTTGTCTGTGTGGCCCAGGATGTGAGAGCTGTGTGTGTGTGTCTACCTGGCCAGCAGGATACCCTGGTACTCCTCCAGCTGCTTCATGAAGGAGGGGTTGGGCTTGGTGACGCCGCGACGCTCCTTGACGTAGTCGAAGGCCCTCCCCAGGTCCCAGCCGTACTCCTTCATGGCGTAAGCGATCACCGTGGAGGCCGAGCGACTCACACCCATCTTACAGTGGACCAGGCACTTAGCCCCTGCTTTCCTAATAGGGGAACACAGAGCACAGGTTAGAGTAGAGGGAGTGAAGAGGACAAGCTGATGACATACAGTGCATTCAGTAAGTATTCAGACCCCTTCCCCACATTTCTGTTATGTTACAGGCTTGTTCTAAAATGGATTCAATTATTTTTTCTCCTCAATCTTCATACAATACCACATAATAAAAAATAAAAAACAGGTGTAGAAAAATAATAAGTATTCAGACCCTTTACTCAGTGCTTTGTTGAAGCACTTTGGCAGCGATTACATCCTTGTGTCTTCTTGGGTATGATGCTACAGTACAAGCTTGGCACACCTGTGTTTGGGGAGTTTCTCCCATTCTTCTCTGCAGATCCTCTCAAGCTCTGTCAGGTTGGATGGGGAGCGTTGCTGTTCAGCTATTTTCAGGTCTCTCCAGAGATCTTCGATCGAGTTCAAGTCTGGACTTTGGTTGGGCCACTCAAGGACATTCAGGGACTTGTCCCGAAGTCACTCCTGCGTTGTCTTGGCTGTGTGCTTAGGGTCATTGTCCTGTTGGAAGGTGATCCTTTGCCCCAGTCTGAGGTCCTGAGCAGGTTTGTTCCGTTCATCTTTCCCTCAATCCTGACTAGTCTCCCAATTCTCTCTCTGAGCTTTATGGACAATTCCTTCAAACTCATGGCTTGGTTTTTGCTCTGAGACAGGTGTGTAGAGACAGGTGAGTACCTTTCCAAATCATGTCCAATCAATTGAATTTACCACAGGTGGACTCCAATGAAGTTGTAGAAACATCTCAAAGATAATCAATAATCGAGTCTCACAGTAAAGGCGCTGAATACTTAAGTTATTTCAAGTTTTTTTAATTTTATTCTAAAAACCTGTTTTCGCTTTGTCATTATGGGGTAGTGTGTGTAGAGGATTTTATTTTTTTAATCCATTTTAGAATAAGGCTGTAACGTTTCAAAATTTTGAAAAGGGGAAGGGGTCTGAATACTTTCCGAATGCACTGTACAGTATTGTATCTTGATATAGTGTCTCGTGGTTATGGTATCGAGCCTTCAAACTCAACTCTGGACCTAGAAGCCAGTTCCACTGCTTGTTTTCATTGTTCCCCTCTAATCAGGGACTGATTTAGACCTGGGACACCAGGTGGGTGCAATTTATTCTCAGGTAGAACAGAAAACCAGCCGTCTCCAGACTTCGCAGGGTTAGAGTTGAATACCCCTGGTAAAGACCATTCACATTGCTAAAAAAAGAACCATGCTAAAATCAAATATGCAAAAAATGACATTTTAATATAAACATTCTCAAAATTAAAGTGAATCCTCTTAAAACATAATCAATAATACTACATTTTCTTTGACAGATGGCTTTCTAGAGACTCCAGGACACTGAATAGAGTGCATCATATCAGAGCTCTTACTTGGCCTTGGTGATGAACTTATAGGTGTCGTTCCAGTACTCCAGCAGGTTGGTGGCCTCCTCGTCGTACACGCGGATGTTGTGGTACTCAAACATGCCCGGGAAGAAGTTGTCGATCTCACGCGTCACGTTGAGGATGTACCTCACACTGAAGGAGTGAAACGGAGAACGTTACTCGTTGGAACTTCTACTCAGTATTGAAACTGTGCTGCAACTGTCACAGTAACCAACAGTCTGACATTGATGATAGACAACTCAGAATGGTCTCTTACCCGCTGGTCTGCAGCTCCTCCAAGTTTGAAGCGTTCCACTCAGAGCCCTGGATACAAAAACAGAATTAAGTCCAAACTCGACAGATAATCTTAAGAGATATCAGCAGACAAACAGGCAGAAAAAGGGACAAAAAGAGGAAGACGACTTAAAAGTAGTGCACTATACAGGCAATAGGGTGCCACAGTCCTTGACCATGTACTTACCAGGTAAACATGGTCAAAGATCTCTGTGGGGCTGTCCATCTGACCCAGGATGACGATCATCTCGTTGTCAATAAACTCCTTGAACTCCCGAAGGTTGCACACCATTTGCATCTCCAGCTCTGTGCGAATCTGATGAGGAACCAGTAGAGAACCCGTTAGAACCCGTACATAACCTGTTCGAACCAGAACCGGTAGTGTGCGTGCGTCGACGCCTGTAACCCACCTCTTTGGAGGTGACATTCTCCAGGTCTTTCTGCATCATGATCTCACGGAGGCGAGTCTTGATCAACCTCTCTGTGCGCTCCCTCTCTGTGGGCCTGTGGACACACAAAAAAAAAAAACACACCCTCAGTACACACACACACACCTCTCAGTCCACCTCGGAGGGTTACGGGGGCTCAATTTACCTCTCACCCAAAAGAGCTTGACACACCACACTAAATAGGACTTAGAGGAACTCACTAAAGCCACTTCGTGCCCCAGGTTCTCCACATCATACAAAACCACAGAGCTCAGTCCACATTTGTTCTTGTTATAATGAGTCCCTGCCCTCCCTTCTCTAACTGCATTTGAGGACACATTTAGCCACTTGCGCAGCACTAAGGGAAACATGCCCTGATTAGGTCCCATGAGACCCTGCTTCTGTTCTCCCCCCTCCCTCAGTCCCCACCCCCAATCACTCACTCACTCAGTCCCCACCCCCTCAGTCCCCACCCCCAATCCCCTCCCTCAGTCCCCACCTCCTCCCCCACTCACTCCCTCTCCCCCTCCCTCAGTGCCCCCCCCAATCACTCGCTCACTCCCTCTCCCCCTCAGTGCCCACCCCCAATCACTCGCTCGCTCACTCCCTCCCTCTCTCCCCTCCCTCTATCCTCGTCTGTTCCCCCTCGCGATCTCTCGCTCCCGCTCCTACCAAATCACCTCTCGTCACAACTCACACCGTAATGTAGGTCAGTGGCTATGCTCCCACAACAGTCAACATTGTGCAGCAGCAGAAGCAACAGGTGTGTTGGGCTTTTGAGTCCCAGTCTGATGGCCCGTCACGCTTATTATTAGTATTATGACACGTCCGTATTGGAACATCGGAAAGAACTTGTTTATAGAAACAAAGACTTGATTGACCTCTTGAGGAAAGGGTTTGGGGACTTGGGACACTTGAAACTTGTTGCACATTCCAGGATGAGACAGAGCTACCACCGGGGTTGGGTTACTGGCTCTGCCATGAGACCCTGACCACTTTGAATACACACACACACACACAAATGAACTCAAGGGTAGGGATCAATTTAATTTTAACTCAAGTCAATTCAAGAAGTAAACTCGGAATTGGAATCCATTGGAATTTCAGTTGACCACCTGAATTGAAATCGACCCCAACACACTACAGTCGTAAGCAACTTCACACATTCACGCTATACATGCATATTTAAAGGGACAAATTGGGTCAAATCAGAGCATGGCCTCAATACTGAATAGAAGGAATGTGCAAAGAGCGAGGGCAAATTATGTCTGATTGTCATCGACAGGTATCTTAGCTTCGGCAGTGACCCCAACAGGATTTAATAACAACACTAGCATAGTCTGCCTTTAAGTGTGTGTGCACAGTACTCAAGCCTAACCAGGGTGTGTGTGTGGTGTGTGTGTGTGCACGTCTTTCCACTGTGCCTGCATGGCGCGCCTTAACGCTAGCTGGGACGTTTGATGTCACTGCGGAGGCTTAGGGAGAGGCTTTACTCTCCTCATCTCTCCAGGAAAATACCTTTAAACCGCTTTGGGTTTGACCTCTTTCCTCTGCCTCGGTGGCACTCAGTCCATTCCTCTCCTTAAAACGTCTCCCAACATGTCAAGTGGTATTATCTCTACTCAATAACTCATCCGTCACCCCTCCATCCTCCCCTTCGTTCCGACTGCCCACCTGCTTCCGTCCATCCGTCCGCTCGTCTACCCATCTGTCTAGCTACTTTTTCAAATGCAGAAATAAAGTGGTCACGGAGAGAGGGCTATTTTAGACGCTGCCGGCACGCAAGCAGAGTTCCGGCGTTACAGAAAGGCCCCCTAAACGAGCAGGCACACGTGACCGCGACTGGGTGGGGAATTTCCCCGGTTAATACAACCTGAAACACAGAGCTGCATCCTCCTGCTACAGTAGATTGTTGATACCTCGGTCATAACCAGGTAATGTTGAGAGCTCTGAGGGGTCTGACCTCTGGTCTCTAAGGCAAAGGTCGCAGGGGTACTAGAAGGTCTGCCTGAAGCTGGGTGTCGTGGCAACAAGGGAATCAGATAGCACTGCACTCGTAATTGGGCAATGTTGTTTTCTTTGGGAGATAAGTTGGTGTGAGTCCAGCTGACCTAACCCCCACAAGACCTCACCACAGTTGCTTAATATGGGTGTGTGTGTGTGTGAGAGAGAGACTAGCTGGTACACTCACACGTCGGTGAAGAGGACGGGCGAGTCGGCGCGGTGGGACTGGACGTCCTGCATGGCGTTCCACTCGTTGATGCAGACCTGGTCAGAGGAGACCTGGCTCTGATAGTAGCTGACCCAGGTCAGGAACAGGCTGCCGGGGTAGTAGTTGTGACAGCGGGCCACCTCACACGCCTTGTGGAGCGACTGCAGGGCGGACCTGGGGGGGAACAGGGGGGAGTGGAGCGATAAGAAGAGGGGGAAAAAGCATGATAACAGGATAAACAGAGTCAAAGTCTGAGGCACAGAGACGGCGATGACAGGAGGAGCGCTCACCACATGGCCTGGACAGAGACCGGTTTGAAGACATGGACCCTGTTGACCGTGGACACACTGAAGCCCCTACAGAGACACAGACAGGTTATGTGACAGTCCCACTGGGCAGAAGAACGACAGTAAACGCAGGGAGGAGGAAACGGGTGTCGTATCGCTCTTCTTACCCGTCTCCGTCCAAGTGGATCAGTGTGTCGCTCCACAGGGGTAGAACCAGCCCCATTGTGCATGAGCTGCAGGAGGAGACAGCTGTTAAAGACGTGACACACACACACCTCCAAAAGATGTGGGTCTCTAACACACACTGCATGCAGTGGGACTAACTACGAACCTGTCTGAGGAGCCAAAGTCCATGCCCAGCACCACACTCTCCTCCGTGTCCTGTCTCCCATTGGTGGACACCACCACCATGTAGCGCGTGCACTGAGGCTGAGCGTACGCGCTCTCCAAGCGCACAGCCTTATGGGAAGACGGGAGAGGGAGAGAAAAGGAGGGATGAGGTCAAACGCTCTGCATTTTGGAAGTATTCGTCAGAATAGTCCCCAGACTCATTTGTCTGCCATGTGAATGAAACGTCATGAATTTGACATTTGAGCTTGACGTATGCGAGCGCGGACCCGAGCGCGAGAGATGACGTACCAGGCGGATGTTGTCTTCTGGCCGCAGCACGGTGAACATGGTCTGCAGGTGCAGCTGGAGGTCACCTGAGGGAGGAGAGAGAGAGAGCATCAGTCCACGAGCAGAGTCGTACACACTGCATGCCATCTGCGCCTACACAATACTCCCCTGGGTGAAGTCAGTCCACATTATACAGGCATACAAAACACAGTGTCTGATTAAAACGACGCAAGAAACGAAAAAAAAAACATTTACATTCGAAAGCTGCCGAAGAAACACGAAGTGTCCTTCACAATTACTACTACAAGGGCCAAAAGGACATTCGTCATTGAAACTAAGAGAAAAAAAACTTCTATCATGAACGTTCCACAACGTTTTCCTATTGAACTCACCCCTGTCCTATGGTTGTGTTTGTCTGTTGGTTTATTGTCAGTCCGACCGACAGTGGGAGGACATACCTGTGTGTTTGTTCTGCCGCTGGCTGGTGCCGGGCGCCGAGGAAGGGGAGGAGCCATTTCCCCGAGGCAGGAAGACGGCGGCGCCCTTCACAGTCAGGAAGCTGTCGCTGATGCTGATTGGAGAGAGAAAACACAGGGTCACAGAGGGGCCAGAGAATGAGGCTAACAGAATGTTCCGGGCTAGAGGTTCACACACACACAGAGCTTCATTCTTCATAAGTCAGTCTGAAGAGCAACAACAACAACGTGGTCCAGGCGCTAGCTACAACCCGGTGTAACTACATGTAATCAACAGACAGAGCCACGTGCACTCCAGCACAGAACACAATGTTCCCCTCTGGCCAGGCCACATCCCCTTAACAGCTGGGGGCTGAGGGTCAGTTAGAGCCCCCCCCTGCACAACTGGCTCAGATGGAGCAGAGCTCCCGCTGTGGGAGTTCATGTGCGGGATCACTCCTCTGTGGTACCGCATAATCACGTTAACTATAGTACACAGCACACCATCACCACACTAGAACAAGAGGCGAGGTCACGCGATCTACAAGGGTTACTAGCTGATGGAGATGGTGTGTGTGTGTGTGTGTGTGTGTACAGACACGAGTGTGTAGCTTACATCTCCACTATCTGCACAGCACAAAACATATTCTCACATGGTGGCACACTGACCTTAACTCATATCAGAGGGTGAGGAGACTTACTGAAGACTGTCAGGTGACTGATACAGGCCTAGGCTACCATTGACCCCATACAGGCCTAGGCTACCATTGACCCCATACAGGCCTAGGCTACCATTGTGCCTTATTGACCCCCATGTGAAGTGTGTCTTGATTATGAGCTGCTACTATGCTAAGCCCTACGTACTGATCCATACAGCCAGCCTCATCTCCACCACACAATCACATCTTGCGTGGATGATTGGGAGGCATAGAGTCAGTACCGTCCGTCGGTCTTTGTCCTCCCTCACAGACAGACACAGGATGGGGAAATGAGCCGAATAGCAGAAGCATGGGGGTGGCGTGGCAGAGAGAGGCTGTGCAATCTGAGGAGGACACGCCTTGACCACAAATAGAAAGAAAACAAAGAGAAAAAAACTCAACTTGGCCCGGGTTGAGCTCACTTCCCATCCTGACCCATTCACCCCTGACCCAGCCGTTTCCTCCTACTTCACCATCTCTCGCGCCACTCTTCACACCACTATATCGCTGTGTTTCACACAAACTTCTCCCCCCACCTGTACAGCTGTATCTAACCATGTCTGAACCACGGGGTGTAGCACATGCAAGCCCGGGGCAGGAAGGAGGAGCAGAGCAGCATCTCGCATGGTGTGTACAGTGCGTGCGTTTGTGTGCACGCGACAGAGTGAGAAGGCAAGAGAGGGGGTTAATCATTCACCTTGTGTTTTCCACTACGGGACACCTGAAAACGATGAGTAGCCTATCAGAATCAGACAGACAGCACCCCAGGCAGCAGCGGTAGACAGGACAGAGCTCCAGCAGGAAGCGGCACAATGTCAAGTGTAATACAACACTGACCCCTCAGCCAAGAGCTTTGCACCTCCCGCCGGCGTAGGAATCCAAAACTAGGTAGCCAGACATACATCACTGTCGAGTGGATCTTTACTGTTGCTACAAAATAGATTTGTTCTTTAAAATTACTACAAATAAAATAACTCAAATTAAATAAATGACTATACAATGACTAGACTGCCTTGATCAGCCACTGTAATTCACATTCAAATGAAGCACGGGAAATGGCTCTCCTTCGGGTGCATCTTTACTGTGTAAGATAAACCCAACAGTCGGATCAGTAGACAAAAAGGGGGCATTGTTGTCCACTAACTATCTAGAACACTCCGTGTAACTGGTTCCAATGTGAAATATTATCCACACCTCAACTGATGAGGCTACGGCTGATCATTTCCCCAATGTAGTTTGAAACTCATACACGGTCCGTCATAAATATTTCAGAACTATTCTGACTATGCTAGAGTGTTCTGAATCACCACTATGCCTGCGTGTCCCAAACGGCACCCCAATCCTGAAATAGTGCACTACTTTTGACCAGAGCCCTATGGGTGCGGCCCCTAACAGTGGAAATAATGAGTGTGGCTGTATGATGGTAGAAAGAGAGCCACTCTAGACTAGAGCAGCTTTGGCCCTGATTCATGTCTACGGGTAGCAGGAGCGGGCATTGAGGCAGAGGGCGACACTCATCTTTCAGCATGCAGCACAGGGCAGTACTTGTTAGGGCACAGACACAAATCACCACTATGTGAGAGGCCCTTCTCTGATAGGAGGAGAGTGGGGTGCTAGGCTACGCCCAGAAAGACGTGTGTGTGTGTGTGTGTGTGTGTGTGACTGACATCCCCCCCCATATTAGTTCCACTAACTAGGAGAGAGATAAATATAGGCCCAGGCTGCAGAGGCCTGGCTGCCATGGCCAGCGCTGCTCAAGGCTTTATGAGTTCAGGCCAGAAAGATAGGGGCTGTGGTGGTGCGAGTGTGAGGGGTGGATAGAGGGGCTGCATTCTAGCACTTCCAAAGGTACAGATTAGGCAATGAGACAGGTGCCCGCACTCACTCGTACAGAGATGTGAGCTGTTTTTAAATACAGAGCAAGAGTAGCCTAACGGACGAGGGGAGATAATTATGCCAGAGACCCTGAGAGCGAGAGAGAGAAGCAGACAGGGAAAGAGACAAAAAAAAGCAAGACTAAAGAAACTGACTCAACCGGAGTGCGTTTCTAGGGCTGGATTGGGAGTCTTGAGTCCCAGTTTCCTAGTAAGTGCCGTCGGGCGTGGGACTAATTCCGGTAAACAGACCTAGCTTCCTCATAGGGCTGCATCGCAGGGACAGAGGTATTCAAGTTAAAGGCCCCAGGACTATTCTGAGAGGAGGAAATCCCTCATCTACCACCACACCTACATCAAACTCCAATCCACTGGAATGAAGGTGGGGTCCCATCAGCGCTGAGACGTTAGAAAGCAGCCTGTGTTCAAATCAAAGGGTGCATCCCAAATGGCACCCTATTCCCAACTAGGGGTGTGAACAGTTAAAAACATTGGGATCATTACCATTTACAAAGAAACCCAAACCGAAAAAAAAAACAGTGCATTTATCACTAACAGGACTCATTCATTATCAAAGGTTTTTTATTATTATTATTATTATTATTTATTTTTATTTCTTTACAAATACCTAACGCAACAATGATGTCATGTTACTAGGAGGAGAAAGGCATCTTTCAAATGATTTCCCATGGTTATAAAGCGCTCTGCACGTCATCGTCGTTAACAGTTGGAAGCGTGGCAGAGTGAGAAAAGGGAAGTAACAGCAGCGAAGTTCTGTATGGCTTTACTTTGATAAATGTTCAATGAAAAAGGCGGTTAAATAAATACACAAACCTGCGAGGCGGAATTGCGCTACAGTGGCAGTGCGGGTGCCATGCTTAACCATCTGAAAGGGAGGCACCGCGAGACCCCAACCCGTTTCTGGCGGCAGAGAGAAATCAGTGCTGATTACAGAAATGATTTCAGTTGAGACGTAGACATGGTCAACGGTAGAGGATGTCCTCTTCACTGGCCTGATCGCATATCTAGAACAAAGACTACAAGAAGCCATGTTGAAGAACTTTTACAATGCAAGTATAAAGCGCAAGCATACGTCACTGCAACGAGCCACCACATCGATGAGAAGTGGGACATGGAGTCCCATGTGCTGACAACTGAGAAAATAGAGAGGGATATGGCAGAGAAGGTAAAACGGCATAAACTACCAGCAGTAAGGTGCACACCATCTGGTAAGTAGCCAGGATTGTGGTAAATTGAACTGCACTGCCCCCTAGAGGTTACACACAGGATCCTATCTGAATTGTGAATTCACGGCATTTAATTTTTTTCTTATTGTTTAAAACTATAGAATATTGCAGTTTAAACATTCAAAACATTTGTCACATCCCCATTCCCTACATAGTGCTACTAGTAGCATCGTCATGGTAATGTCTCACTAGACTGCTGCTGAACCAGACAAGTAAAACATCTCATTAACATCAATGTCTCCTGTTCTGTTTAGTGTTGTTCCTATATTATGGACCACTAATGACAAACAATCACACCTTAAATCTGGCTTCCCTGTATAGCTGCCAGTCTTTGCACCCCCCCCCTCCCCTTAAATCTGGCTTCCCTGTATGGTTGCCAGTCTTTACACACCCCCTTAAATCTGGCTTCCCTGCATGGCTGCCAATCTTTACACACCCCCTTAAATCTGGCTTCCCTGTATGGCTGCCAGTCTTTACACACCCACTTAAATCTGGCTTCCCTGTATGGCTGCCAATCTTTACACACCCCCTTAAATCTGGCCTCCCTGTATGGCTGCCAATCTTTACACACCCCCTTAAATCTGGCTTCCCTGTATGGCTGCCAATCTTTACACACCCCCTTAAATCTGGCTTCCCTGTATGGCTGCCAGTCTTTACACACCCCCTTAAATCTGGCTTCCCTGTATGGCTGCCAATCTTTACACACCCCCTTAAATCTGGCCTCCCTGTACGGCTGCCAATCTTTGCACACCCCCTGAAAATCGTTCAGATTTCAGGTTTCCAGCAGGTATCCAAACACTGTAAACCTACAATTAGCCCAGCCCATTGTTAAACATTAAAGTCTTGCTGACACACAGGCATTCCTCTGGCTATTTCTAGAACGGTTAGACACTAACAACAAAATCAGTTTGTACATCAAAACCCATTGATTTTCTGGATTGTTTGGTTTGACAGAGATATCGAGAAAAGGAAACCATGACACCATCATATAGCCTATAGGTGGTGGTTTACCTACCCCGACAAGGCTAAGAGAAAACATACTAAAACCCGGCCAAGGTTTTCCTCCAAAACACGGAAGTTGGCTTTCTTACATCTGGTGCCATTTATGGCGTACAAGTGCCCGAGTTACACCAGGAATGCACAATCCCTCCACCAACGTCGCCTATGGGCACAAACCCACCGTCGCTGGACCAGACAGGACGGGAAAAAAGTGTGACTGTCGCGGTTTTGTGTCACCAGGGGTGGTGGTCGGATTTGTGTTTATCGTCGAAGGAATGAGCGTTACACCGAGGTCTGTACTCTGGAGCAGGATCGATTTGGAGATGGAGGGTCCGTCATGGTTTGGTGCGGTGTGTCACAGCATCATCGGACTGAGCTGGAGGTCTTTGCAGGCAATCTCATCATTGTACGTTACAGGGAAGACATCCTCCTCCCTCATGTGGTACCCTTCCTGCAGGCTCATCCTGTCATGACCCTCCAGCTTGACAATGCCACCAGCCATACTGCTCGTTCTGTACGTGATTTCCTGCAAGACAGGAATGTCAGTGTTCTGCCATGGCCAGCGAAGAGCCCGGATCTTAATCCCATTGAGCATGTCTGGGACCTGTTGGATCGGAGGGTGAGGGGCAGGGCCATTCCCCCCCAGAAATGTCAGTGAACTTGCAGGTGCCTTGGTGGAAGAGTGGGGTAACATCTCACAGCAAGAACTGGCACATCTGGTTCAGTCCATGAGGAGGAGATGCACTGCAGTATTTAATGCAGCTGGTGGCCACACCAGATACTGACTTTTGATTTTGAACCCCCCCCCTTTGTTCAGGGACACATTACTCCATTTCTGTTAGTCACACGTCTGTGGAACTTGTTCAGTTTATGTCTCAGTTGTTGAATCTTGTTATGTTCATACAAATACCTACACATGTTAAGTTTGCTGAAAATAAAAACACAGTTGACAGTAAGAGGACGTTTCTTTTTTTGCTGAGTTTACAAAGCACCCACGCTACAGATAAGGCCCGCACTATCAGCAATGACATCTAATATCCCCCATAAACAAATAAGTCGTACTACTACCCATGTAGCGATAGAAACCAGTGCAGAGTTAGTAAATGGACAGCTGACAACACATTTGCATGTCTTCGTTCAGCACTCGTCAGAGCAAATGGTCAATCAATGCAAAACTCAGTCAGGAGCAACATCAGGGTTGCGTAACATCCAACATGGCCTAGACAGCCAGTCATTGTCACAGGGGAATGTGCTAAAAAAAATCAAAATAAGTTAATTGCAGCTTTGATGGTGCGGCATTTTGCAACACCGATATGGCCTTTTTGATTCAAGCATATCGCATTGGTTCATCCAAAACACTGATCAATTCTGTATTGATGAACTGTTACTGTATGAACACCTCAGCCAATCAGCCCAGTTGGAATGGCTGAAAGTTTCAGAACAAAAAGAGTCAACTCAAAAACACAGATAGATGGATGGGCTATAGAATATTCTCAGGACACGTAATACAACAAATCAGCCAAAGCATAATTGATAAGCTATAAATATATATTGTATATATTTAAGCAGCACACACAAAAAAATCAAAGGGCCTGCCATATACCTGGGGAAGCCAGTTTAGGGGCTTAGAGGACACAGAGGAAAGCCATATACCTGGGGAAGCCAGTTTAGGGGCTTAGAGGACACAGAGGAAAGCCATACACCTGGGGAAGCCAGTTTAGGGGCTTAGAGGACACAGAGGAAAGCCATACACCTGGGGAAGCCAGTTTAGGGGCTTAGAGGACACAGAGGAAAGCCATACACCTGGGGAAGCCAGTTTAGGGGCTTAGAGGACACAGAGGAAAGCCATACACCTGGGGAAGCCAGTTTAGGGGCTTAGAGGACACAGAGGAAAGCCATACACCTGGGGAAGCCAGTTTAGGGGCTTCGAGGACACAGAGGAAAGCCATACACCTGGGGAAGCCAGTTTAGGGGCTTAGAGGACACAGAGGAAAGCCATACACCTGGGGAAGCCAGTTTAGGGGCTTAGAGGACACAGAGGAAAGCCATACACCTGGGGAAGCCAGTTTAGGGGCTTAGAGGACACAGAGGAAAGCCATACACCTGGGGAAGCCAGTTTAGGGGCTTAGAGGACACAGAGGAAAGCCATACACCTGAAAAAGGGGGGGGGGGGGGTGAAGTGAGACTGACAGGCTGATTCTCTGGCTTTAGATCATAGAGCAGACACTGATGCTTTATATGGACAGGATTCGTCAGACCAGATTAGAGACAGCCAGGTAGATGATTCAGATATTACGCCATGCAGTCAAAGATAACCCATTGTGCTATCTGTGCTTTTATTTCCCAACCAGGAGAGGAAGCCTGGTCAAGATGACTTGCATCCTGTTACGTCACTCTCGGGAAATGCATGCAGTCAGGATGGACTGTCACAACGTTTAGAAATGTGTTCGATACCTTCACAATAAATGTTGCCACATCTGAGAAGAGTGACAACTGAGCCAAATTAAATTAACTTCAATATAGCATGTCCACTACATGGGGAAATTATTCCTGTTTGCAAATTATTATAGTGGGGAAATGTTTTCGTAATTTTAAAAAATCACAAAAATATTCATCGCAAAAAAATGCACAACTCACAGTTGGTTGATCTGGTTCTGAGACACAACTCCGTTGTCGGAGAAGGAGGGTGTCATTTTCACTCCGCAGCAGGAGCAGAAGCAGCCCTCCGCCGAGGTCCCGGTGGCGGACACACTACCGAGCGTCATGACTGGACCACCGAACCGTAGACCGATAGTTAATGAGACCCGCGGCGTCAAATATCCTCGAAAATGTTCACTCCAATCCGACCATGGTCAACACGTATTAGTCCAACGAACCCAATATATATTTGACAGTATGTATGTCGACCTATCTCCTTAGCGGCATTATAAAATAGGCAGTTAGAAAATAAAGTATCCTGTTTGTAAGATAAAAACGTGTAGCCTATCAGAAAGTTATTAAACACACATTTTACTGGATATGAAGTACAGTATTATTTAATTGCAATACAAATTCCGTAACACCGTATGGTAGGATCCTTCAGAACAACCTATAAGCAATATCTGTCAATGAAGATCACTCGTGTCTGTCCTAAAGTAAAAGCTTGCAACTTCTAAACGGGACACAACCAGGCACTACAAACTCAGCTCGTGGGAGGGAGGAGTTTCTGACATGTGCTAAGAAGGGCCCGATGGAAAGACGAGGGGAGGGCGACAAGGAGACACAACACATTGGGCACACCTGCAGCGACAAGGTTGTGGAAGAGTAAGACACAGCCATATTTATGACTGACAAGTACAATGAGGTGCTGAAGAGTTAAAGTACAGAACGAGCACACAGGTAACTGCCAAAAATAAAGGAACCACCAACAGTCTTAATAGGGCAATGGGCCACCGTGAGCCAGAACAGCTTCAATGCACCTTAGCATAGATTCTACAACTGTCTGGAACTCTATTGGCGGGATGGAAACCCCATTCTTCCCTGAGAAACACAATAAGTTTGTGTTTTGTTGAGGGTGGTGGAAAACACCGTCTCAGACACCACTCCAGAATCTCCCATAAGTGTTCAATTGGGTTGAGATCTGGAGACAGACGGGCATGGCATATGGTTAACATCATTTTAATCTCAGGAACCACACCTGTGGGGATACACCTGCTTACAATATACTTTGTATCCCTCATTTACCCAAGCGGTTCCATTATTTTTGGTAGACCTGAACATTGCAACCACATGTTCTGTTACAGCTGTGTTTACCAACAACTCACTCCTTGGGACTGCACTCGTGGACACTGCTTCACCTTACAGAGTACACCTAGACAGCAACCTGACAAAGTCTCAAACAACGCGGCTAAATGACTGAGTAAATTGGATTTGTGAAGAAACTGCAAAACGAGCTGTACTTTTGCCATT
This sequence comes from Oncorhynchus nerka, assembly GCF_034236695.1. Lineage (NCBI taxonomy): Eukaryota > Metazoa > Chordata > Actinopteri > Salmoniformes > Salmonidae > Oncorhynchus > Oncorhynchus nerka. The sequence goes on along the minus strand of NC_088409.1, from coordinate 60,803,501 downwards.
CCGATCCGATGTAAGGTGAACCAGATCATATTCGTGGAGTGAGAGACTGATCTCCTTTCTCACACTGACCAGGAGACAGATGTTACGCAAGGGCCCACATGAGAGGAAGACCAGGCGCTCTGTCAGTAAGAATACAAGGTGCACAAAGCTTCTACCCGATAGACACATTGTCCATGGGGTGCATGTCAGTAGGAAAGGCCCATCAACCTCTAACACCTACTCAAACCAAAATGGCACCACACCTGTACGTTATCCGCCCCATTGTTATACAAAAACTATTTTGCGATGCTCATCTTAGGCCAGACTCATGTGTTGGCCTGTTATCTGGAGCAGACTGTCAAGCGATATACAGTTTTTAAAATAGGAAAGTGAGAGGTCTATGAAGCAGTGTAAAATAGGCTACGTTAGGGCACCGTGTTTACTACCCTTTGTTCTATTCCACTGGGGTTGAGATCATTTGGGCTCCACTCGGCTACAATAGAGGAATATCAATTGTGTTTCCTCGTGTCCGCTCTCCTCGCTCGCTTCCTTTTCAAAAACGCATTGAGGAGAAGGTCAGATTCCTCCTCTAGGACCTTCTCCTCCAATGTGTTTTGAGGAGGCAGCAAGGAGGAAAGAGGACATGAGTCAAGGAAACACAATTAAGATGCACCCAATGTCATATAAAGGCTAGCTAGTTAAGGGAGTTATTACCAAGAATATACTTATCTTAACTCGACTTACAGTTTGTGCCCATTTCAGACTTTAGAGAAGTGTTAAACTTCGACTTTCGCATATATCACTCAATGCCAATGGGAGACGTTATAAAATTTCGTCACTGATCAAATCAAATTTTATTTGTCACATGTGCCGAATACAACAGGTATAGACCTTACTGTGAAATGCTTACTTACAAGCACTTAACCAACAATGCATTTCAAGAAAAAGAGTAAAAAAAAAAATGGTTTTACTAAAACTAAAGTAAAAAAAATCTAAAATCAGTCAAAAAGTTACAAGAAAAGTACATAATAACGAGGCGATATACAGGGAGTACTGGTAATGAGTCAATGTGCGGGGGTACAGGTTAGTCGAGGTAATCACAACAGTATCCCGAGAGCTAAGTGACAAAGCGGACTCTATGGAAGCTATTTTAGTGCGTCTGATGGTGTCCATCAATGTTCCTAAGTCTCTGTACAAACAAGGCAGGCAACCGTACAGTATTGAAGGTCTGCTCTACAATGAGTCCCCAGAAAGTCAACAGCTCCATCTCCTCTTTCCTGCTCCCCTTTGTCCCTCGTCTCCGAACCAAGAGAAGCCAGTCAAGGAATTTCACTTCAACACGACCTGGGCTTGGATAAAAGAATGAAAGCGGTAATGCGTGTACACAACAAAGGCGATAGTTCTGAGAACACAGCTCTTCCTCTGTCCTTTACTTCCTTCCTTCATTCCTGGTCCGCTTCAGCCAAAACAAACATTGTATAGGCTTACATGGCTAAATGTCCACCTAACAAAAACAGGCCATAGTACATTTAAAAACTAAGCTATAGCTTCATTTGGTCTCACTCATACTGGAAAGCTCCCCCCCTCATCTCCCCCTTCACCAAATGGTGGAGGCCAATGTACTTTCAAATGCTTTCCCAAATGCTCTCTTCCCTCAGTTCCAGAGAGGCTAGGTCTGTAAGCTGTATTATGCAAATGTAGGGCACTTAGTCAAAACACACCATTGATGTTTCCACTCCCCACTGTATGCCATTACCCAAGACACTACATAACACATGCAGCTGGCACACAAACAGGGAGCTACTATGCAAGTTCCTCTCTAAAGTCATAAAACCTAAGTGGCCAGAGAGATGAGAAGACTAGCCGCGACGGCGTGGGACATGGTTACACTCCGTGTTTACAATGTGTGTGTGTGTATAACACTTGACCCCTCGTGCACTCAGAATAACATGACAGGGAAGGAGACGTAGAAACACACACACACATAGCTGGGCGTCTTTGGTTAGAGGGCATCGTCACATGGTCTTCTCCATTCCATTCAGCAGGTCAGGAGGTTTAGCCAGTCACCCACTGTGTCATCATCCCAGCCAAACAACACATTAAAAAGCACTGTGTGACCAGCATCTGTGCTAGTTATGTGGCACAGAATGTTTTGCACAACTTTTAATAGGCGAGACCAAATACTAAATCACATTGTTTCGACTCTGGTAATAGGGTCCGAACATGTGAGAACAACACGTGAGTCCGAGTGCGCAATGGCTCGTCTCCCGCTCTCGCTCTTTGAATGGGAGTTAGCAGAAAAAAGGTCAAGTTTTACAGGCAGCAGTCAGTCACTGGGTCTCTGTGTACTCCAAGTAACCCCTTAAAACCCAGCTAGCAGCTGCTTCCTATAGGCCTGCTGCACTGGAGCTAGTTGGAGAAGCACAGGGCTGAAATGAGACAAGCCGAACACTTAGTCTACACTAACTGCAGCACTAGTAAGACAGGACAAACAATACAAGGCCAAGCACAGGCTAACGCATGCCCCGTCAAGCTAAAGTGTGTACCTACCACCGCGCCTATTTGGTTGTGATCTGAGAACCGTCGGACCTAAGTGAAGGGATAAAAAAAACGAGACACTTAAGGCACCAGGAATTAGAAGGATAACAGTGATATGATCAGGAAAATCATTGTCAGTGGAGGTTAGTAGGGCGGTGCTGGTAGCCAGGAGAGGTGTTCCCACCTGACAGACAGGTGTGAGAAACAGGCTGCAATGAAAGAGGACTCCAGGCCAGGGGTTTGAGTCAGCATGTACAACTAGCTGGCTGCTGCGTCTGCCATTTCCTTCCCACAACCGGTAATGGGACTGCGTGAACACTGAGCACAAGGTAACCCAAATCCAGAAGAACCTGCTCTGCCAGCCACAACGGAGGCGCTGCAGCAGGCACATAGATGATATAGCCAACCTGCGCCCTGCCCACTCGCCAAGTGCCCTTTTGGGTGGTAGTAATTTATTTTTTAAATAAAGTTGTTGTTGTTCTGAACCCATTGCCCGCAAGTCGTTGTGACGTCGTGAAGTTCGCCACCCCGTCCGTTGGTTGCACCTGTTGGTCTGCCCTGTACAGCGCGTGCGCACGCCCGGTTGCACCTGTTACCAAGTCCGCCTTACACTGGGATTGTGCACACCCATTATCCAAACATGCATGTCTTGAGATGTGGTCACCGATTGAGTGTGTGTGGAGCTAGCTACCTCGTTTGAATAGCAACAGTACTGCCACAGAAGCATAACATTTGATTATCAATTGATTTACATCGTCAATATTCGATCTGGTTGGCTGAAACGCGCAGCAGAGCGGTAGAGAGGATTGGCTGCATCAACGACCCGCCGACTCAACTCCATCCCTTCTTCAGTCGGCAGCAGCAACACCGGTAGTCAAGACTAGCTAAATCACGATATATCATGAAGATGAATATAATATTATGAAGTTATTGATACAGCGTCGAAGATATCACCAAATCAGTAAAAATCACATCAGTAAAATAAAATCGAGCTAGTTAACTTGCAGGTTTCATCAGCATCAATTGATCAGCTGATCGCCCATCCTCTTTTCCCAACGTCAATCATGTCTTTAGGAAGCACTAACTACATAACTGAAAGTATGTGGACACCTGCTCGTCGAACATTTCATTCCGAAATCATGGACATTAATATGGAGTAGGTCCTCCCTTTGCCGCTAGAACAGCCCACTCTTTTGGGAAGGCTTCCCACTTGTTGTTGGAACATTGCTGCGGGACATGCTTCCATTCAGCCACAAGAGCATTAGTGAGGTCGGGCAATTAGGCCTGGCTTGCAGTCGGCGTTCCAGTTCATCCCAAAGGTGTTCGATGGGGTTGAGGTCAGGGCTCTGTGCAGGCCAGTCAACTTCTTCCACGCCGATCTCGACAATCCATTTCTGTATTGACCTCACATTATGCACGGGGGCATTGTCATGCTGAAACATGAAAGGGTCCTCCCCAAACTGTTGCCACAATGCTGGAAGCACAGAATCGTCTAGAATGGTCATTGTATGCTGTAGCGTTAAGATTTCCTTTCACTAGAATTAAGGGCCCTAGACCAAACCATGAAAAACAGCCCCAGTGATGCCCCCTCCCCCCCACACTAAAAACACTGCTAGGAGGGTACTTTAAATGTTTTATTAGCTTTAAAACGCTAACATTTCTAGTGACTTTTAGGCTGGATCCAGTCTTGAAATGCAGGTTAACTGTGTACTAACTAACCAACAAAGAATATGTTCAGTCTGTGTGTAAAATAAAGTGGTTATTGTGAACCAAACATTTTAAGGAAAGCAATCAGATGTTTGTTGCCTAGACTTTACTGCAAATGACACTCAAGTCCAGAGAAAAACACAATATTGCAGTTAGCCATGACAGCCTTTATAATAGAACGCTCGTGACCACACAATCTAAAATATTGCACTTGGGAAAGAAACATCTTAAAGTAGAAAATGAAACAGGCATTCTATCTATTTTTGCTCTATTATAATGGCCACTAATAGTACACATTGATTAATTGCACAAAGCTACATGCGTGTAAAAATAATTCACTAACTAAATAATCCCCCCTCACAAAAATGTTACAGTATGTCAAGTGCAACAACAAAAGCAATATATAAAATGGGTACACTGAGCATTAGTACGTTCTACACTTTGCCTGTGTACATCTGTTCTACAATGTGCCAACAGCAGAGAATGAGACCCTTTGTTGGTATAATTGATCTCTTTCAGGCAGAGAGTACACTTGGCATACCCCTTTTTCTACACCTCATTGAAAAAAGTGGGAAAGTGTGGTGTTCCTTTCACCTCTGTCGGCATCCAGTTTAAGCCAGGCCCAGCTACACTTGATCCCTGAATCCACTTGTGTAACAAGCAACGCCTCATTTTTCACCTAATTATCCCATTCTGAAAATTAACCACAGAGGGAAAACATTAGCAAGCTATGAACTAACTAGTTAACATTTCCCAGAGTCCAGTGAGCAACTAATGTAAACTCACCCCATTCCGTACAAATGTGCGTAACCGCGACATTCAAACGAGGCTGCAATGAAAACGACTGTCGTGACTGTGTTGGCATCAAAATCCGGGGTGTGAACTACGTTTCGATTCAGCGTTGATTGACATGGTAATGGACTAACAGTATTGGAGAAGAGATGAAAAAAACAGACCCCTCTGACGCTGTACGTTACATCCTGACGTGTCACTACGTAATGTACAGCGCATTTGCAACAATTTTGTGCCGTACAGCCTCTTTCCACCAGGGGTAGCCCTTCTCTCGGAGATTAAAATCATGCTTAACAATATACACTTGTAAGAAAACTTCATCATTCTTGTCTAAATTAATATAATTATTGCTAATATTAAACTAATATTTCATGACTAGGGTGCCAATTGCATTTTTGCACATCATTACTGCGAGCCATCATGACTCAAAAGCCAGAACAGCTGCAGTTCACTTGTGAGGCTAATGTTAGCGCAGCCCTAAACCCCTCTTCAAATTCGACAAACAGGTAAGTGATGAGACATTACATAAACAATTTGTTTTATTCACATTTTAAAGTTGATTTGTTGAACAAATCGGGTGAAAAAACCTGTCGTTTCCTCACACAACATATTTCCCCCTTTCACGATCACTTCGTAGCCTTCGCTGCCCACCCGCAATTTTTTTTAAAGACCAGACGGAGCTCATTGCCTTCTTGAATTATGGGAATCATGAAGGTCTCGTCATTGATTTTGCTGGAAAGGAGAGAAATTGTGCTTTACATTGATTTTACAGTTGATCTGAAAGTATTATGTTTTTTGGGCGCAAAAATAAGGTTAATTGTACGGACCAAGGTGATGTACAAAAGTGAGTGAGTTTACGTTAACGTTATAGCTTGAGGAACGGCAAGGAGTAATACACACCAGTTAACACTATAGCTAATTGGTTCCTCGGGAACATTAAAGTTATCTTATCTGATGTAACGTTAGCAAGCTAATTTTCACAAACTCAATTATTTGATCAGCTAAGTTAGTTGTTGTCAACATTTCTCTGGCTAGCTAACAGATAATTTGATCCAGCTACTGTAGCAAGATAATAGTACTTAATGCTAACAAAATGTGTTCCATCACACTTGCTCCCTCACCTCAAACTTTCCAAATACCAGTTTTTTGGTTACAGCTCATGAAGTACGCTTCATCACCAAATCAAACTGCCTTTCCACTCTCCGCTGTCTTTCCAGAACGCGCACTGATGCTGTAACTAGCAAGTTGGTTGTCTCTTCATTCGTGTGCTGCATCCTTTTCTTATGTGAATGGCTGGCTGAGCCCAGGCTCAAGCCTTGGATATAGATATAATTGCTCCCAAACGTGCATCACTGGTTTGCTTACAGCCATTAGTGACCCAAATGTACATATTAGAGAAGAGCCCAGTCACAAAAATCTACACGAATCACAGTTGACCTATTTTGGCTTAAAAACAGTGAATTCTGCCAAAAGGTGACTAGTTTGCATCCCTGTGCTCCAGAGTTCAATGGCGACGAGCTTTACACCACTTCAGCCGACGCTTGGCATTGCACATGGTGATCTTAGGCTTGTGTGCGGCTGCTCGGCCATGGAAACCCATTTTATGAATCTCCTGACAAACAGTTCTGTGCCGCCGTTGCTTCCAGAGGCAGTTTGGAACTCGGAGCTCTTTAGTAAGGCCGTTCTACTGCCAGTGTTTGTCTATGGAGATTGCATGGAAGTGTGCTCAATTTTATACACCTGTGAGCAAACGGTGTGGCTAAAATAGCTCAATCCATTCATTTGAAGCAGTGCCCACATACATTTGTATATATAGTGTAGCTTGCTTATAATTAGTGACGAGTGAATGTGTCACAGAAATAAACAGACCTATGCTCAATCATTTAAAACAAATACCACAAATCTATACAGCAGGTATGTTATGAATTGAGATTTTTAAAGGCGTTGAAAAACTTTTTTTTTTTTATTTTTTTTTTTTAAACCTGCCCGCTGAAAGGTCTGTGCATGGCCCTGCACATCAGTGTCTACCATCTCAAATCTTACGAGAGCCATGTTGACGTTAACAGTTGAAAGGAAATGCCTACTGATAACAATGAATACAGGGTCACAGAGAGGACCCTGAACATCCTATAGCCGATCCCTTCTCCCCCTCAATAGGCCTGCAGTCCAACAGCCCTCTTCCTTACTATTAACGACAATGAAGCAGACCTAGGCCTGTCCTATATAGTATGCTGTCCTTGACATTCATCGCCGTGCATACACGTCGCACAGCCAGAGCACAGATTAATGTATTAAAGTATGTTACATTTAAAATCAGAGCCGTGGGACCAACAGCTGTCATGTCTTTCGCGTGCTTGTTTGTGCATGGCACAGATTAGATGATATTGGCACTCTTACCATAACAGGTAAAGACTAAGCAAAACGTGGAACATTGAGTACCGCACAATGTTTCCCCCTGAAACATTGCCTTCGATGTATTTCTAGTACTGGAATCCTTGTATGTATGTATGCATCCTTGTATGCATCCTTGTATGCATCCTTGTATGCATCCTTGTATGCATCCTTGTATGCATCCTTGTATGCATCCTTGTATGCATCCTTGTATGCATCCTTGTATGCATGTATGCATCCTTGTATGCATCCTTGTATGCATCCTTGTATGCATCCTTGTATGCATCCTTGTATGCATCCTTGTATGCATCCTTGTATGCATCCTTGTATGCATCCTTGTATGCATCCTTGTATGCATCCTTGTATGCATCCTTGTATGCATCCTTGTATGCATCCTTGTATGCATGTATGTATCCTTGTATGCATGTATGTATCCTTGTATGCATGTATGTATCCTTGTATGCATGTATGTATCCTTGTATGCATGTATGTATCCTTGTATGTATCCTTGTATGTATCCTTGTATGCATGTATGTATCCTTGTATGCATGTATGTATCCTTGTATGCATGTATGTATCCTTGTATGCATGTATGTATCCTTGTATGCATGTATGTATCCTTGTATGCATGTATGTATCCTTGAATCCTGGCTTAGGAAGACCACCAAAAATTCAGAAATTTTAATTCCAAACTACAACATTTTCAGACAAGATAGAACTGCCAAAGGGGGCGGTGTTGCAATCTACTGCAAAGATAGCCTGCAGAGTTCTGTCCTACTATCCAGGTCTGTACCCAAACAATTTGAACTTCTACTTTTAAAAATCCACCTCTCTAAAAACAAGTCTCTCACCGTTGCCGCCTGCTATAGACCACCCTCTGCCCCCAGCTGTGCTCTGGACACCATATGTGAACTGATTGCCCCCCATCTATCTTCAGAGCTCGTGCTGCTAGGCGACCTAAACTGGAACATGCTTAACACCCCAGCCATCCTACAATCTTAACTTGATGCCCTCAATCTCACACAAATTATCAATGAACCTACCAGGTACCCCCCCAAAGCCTTAAACACGGGCACCCTCATAGATATCATCCTAACCAACTTCCCCTCTAAATACACCTCTGCTGTCTTCAACCAAGATCTCAGCGATCACTGCCTCATTGCCTGCATCCGTAATGGGTCAGCGGTCAAACGACCTCCACTCATCACTGTAAAACGCTCCCTGAAACACTTCAGCGAGCAGGCCTTTCTAATCGACCTGGCCGGGGTGTCCTGGAAGGATATTGATCTCATCCCGTCAGTAGAGGATGCCTGGATATTTTTTTTAAATGCCTTCCTAACAATCTTAAATAAACATGCCCCATTCAAGAAAATTAGAACCAGGAACAGAAATAGCCCTTGGTTCTCCCCAGACCTGACTGCCCTTAACCAACACAAAAACATCCTATGGCGTTCTGCATTAGCATCGAACAGCCCCCGTGATATGCAGCTGTTCAGGGAAGCTAGAAACCGTTATACACAGGCAGTTAGAAAAGCCAAGGCTAGCTTTTTCAAGCAGAAATTTGCTTCCTGCAACACTAACTCTAAAAAGTTCTGGGACACTGTAAAGTCCATGGAGAATAAGAACACCTCCTCCCAGTTGCCCACTGCACTGAAGATAGGAAACACTGTCACCACTGATAAATCCACCATAATTGAGAATTTCAATATGCATTTTTCTACGGCTGGCCATGCTTTCCACCTGGCAACTCCTACCCCGGTCAACAGCACTGCACCCCCAACAGCAACTCGCCCAAGCCTTCCCCATTTCTCCTTCTCCCAAATCCATTCAGCTGAAGTTCTGAAAGAGCTGAAAAATCTGGACCCCTACAAATCAGCCGGGCTAGACAATCTGGACCCTTTCTTTCTAAAATTATCTGCCGAAATTGTTGCCACCCCTATTACTAGCCTGTTCAACCTCTCTTTCGTGTCATCTGAGATTCCCAAAGATTGGAAAGCAGCTGCGGTCATCCCCCTCTTCAAAGGGGGGGACACTCTTGACCCAAACTGCTACAGACCTATATCTATCCTACCATGCCTTTCTAAGGTCTTCGAATGCCAAGTCAACAAACAGATTACCGACCATTTCGAATCTCACCATACCTTCTCTGCTATGCAATCTGGTTTCAGAGCTGGTCATGGGTGCACCTCAGCCACGCTCAAGGTCCTAAACGATATCTTAACCGCCATCGATAAGAAACATTACTGTGCAGCCGTATTCATTGATCTGGCCAAGGCTTTCGACTCTGTCAACCACCACATCGGCAGACTCGACAGCCTTGGTTTCTCAAATGATTGCCTCGCCTGGTTCACCAACTACTTCTCTGATAGAGTTCAGTGTGTCAAATCGGAGGGTCTGCTGTCCGGACCTCTGGCAGTCTCTATGGGGGTGCCACAGGGTTCAATTCTTGGACCGACTCTCTTCTCTGTATACATCAATGAGGTTGCTGCTGGTGAGTCTCTGATCCACCTCTACGCAGACGACACCATTCTGTATACTTCCGGCCCTTCTTTGGACACTGTGTTAACAACCCTCCAGGCAAGCTTCAATGCCATACAACTCTCCTTCCGTGGCCTCCAATTGCTCTTAAATACAAGTAAAACTAAATGCATGCTCTTCAACCGATCGCTACCTGCACCTACCCGCCTGTCCAACATCACTACTCTGGACGGCTCTGACTTAGAATAGGTGGACAACTACAAATACTTAGGTGTCTGGTTAGACTGTAAACTCTCCTTCCAGACCCATATCAAACATCTCCAATCCAAAGTTAAATCTAGAATTGGCTTCCTATTTCGCAACAAAGCATCCTTCACTCATGCTGCCAAACATACCCTTGTAAAATTGACCATCCTACCAATCCTCGACTTTGGCGATGTCATTTACAAAATAGCCTCCAATACCCTACTCAACAAATTGGATGCAGTCTATCACAGTGCAATCCGTTTTGTCACCAAAGCCCCATATACTACCCACCATTGCGACCTGTACGCTCTCGTTGGCTGGCCCTCGCTTCATACTCGTCGCCAAACCCACTGGCTCCATGTCATCTACAAGACCCTGCTAGGTAAAGTCCCCCTTATCTCAGCTCGCTGGTCACCATAGCATCTCCCACCTGTAGCACACGCTCCAGCAGGTATATCTCTAGTCACCCCCAAAACCAATTCTTTCTTTGGCCGCCTCTCCTTCCAGTTCTCTGCTGCCAATGACTGGAACGAACTACAAATATCTCTGAAACTGGAAACACTTATCTCCCTCACTAGCTTTAAGCACCAACTGTCAGAGCATCTTACAGATTACTGCACCTGTACATAGCCCACCTATAATTTAGCCCAAACAACTACCTCTTTCCCAACTGTATTTAATTTATTTATTTATTTTGCTCCTTTGCACCCCATTATTTTTATTTCTACTTTGCACATTCTTCCATTGCAAAACTACCATTCCAGTGTTTTACTTGCTATATTGTATTTACTTTGCCACCATGGCCTTTTTTGCCTTTACCTCCCTTCTCACCTCATTTGCTCACATTGTATATAGACTTGTTTATACTGTATTATTGACTGTATGTTTGTTTTACTCCATGTGTAACTCTGTGTCGTTGTATGTGTCGAACTGCTTTGCTTTATCTTGGCCAGGTCGCAATTGTAAATGAGAACTTGTTCTCAACTTGCTTACCTGGTTAAATAAAGGTGAAATAAAATAAAATAAAAATTAAATAAAGTATGCATGTATGTATGTATCCTTGTATGCATGTATGTATGCATGTACCCTTGTATGTATGCATGTATCCATGTATGTATGCATGTATCCATGTATGTATGCATGTATCCATGTATGTATGCATGTATGCATGTACAGTGCCTTGCGAAAGTATTCGGCCCCCTTGAACTTTGCGACCTTTTGCCACATTTCAGGCTTCAAACATAAAGATATAAAAGTGTATTTTTTTGTGAAGAATCAACAACAAGTGGGACACAATCATGAAGTGGAACGACATTTATTGAAATATTTCAAACTTTTTTAACAAATCAAAAACTGAAAAATTGGGCGCGCAAAATTATTCAGCCCCTTTACTTTCAGTGCAGCAAACTCTCTCCAGAAGTTCAGTGAGGATCTCTGAATGATCCAATGTTGACCTAAATGACTAATGATTATAAATACAATCCACCTGTGTGTAATCAAGTCTCCGTATAAATGCACCTGCACTGTGATAGTCTCAGAGGTCCGTTAAAAGCGCAGAGAGCATCATGAAGAACAAGGAACACACCAGGCAGGTCCGAGATACTGTTGTGAAGAACTTTAAAGCCGGATTTGGATACAAAAAGATTTCCCAAGCTTTAAACATCCCAAGGAGCACTGTGCAAGCGATAATATTGAAATGGAAGGAGTATCAGACCACTGCAAATCTACCAAGACCTGGCCGTCCCTCTAAACTTTCAGCTCATACAAGGACAAGACTGATCAGAGATGCAGCCAAGAGGCCCATGATCACTCTGGATGAACTGCAGAGATCTACAGCTGAGGTGGGAGAATCTGTCCATAGGACAACAATCAGTCGTATATTGCACAAATCTGGCCTTTATGGAAGAGTGGCAAGAAGAAAGCCATTTCTTAAAGATATCCATAAAAAGTGTTGTTTAAAGTTTGCCACAAGCCACCTGGGAGACACACCAAACATGTGGAAGAAGGTGCTCTGGTCAGATGAAACCAAAATTGAACTTTTTGGCAACAATGCAAAACGTTATGTTTGGCGTAAAAGCAACACAGCTCATCACCCTGAACACACCATCCCCACTGTCAAACATGGTGGTGGCAGCATCATGGTTTGGGCCTGCTTTTCTTCAGCAGGGACAGGGAAGATGGTTAAAATTGATGGGAAGATGGATGGAGCCAAATACAGGACCATTCTGGAAGAAAACCTGATGGAGTCTGCAAAAGACCTGAGACTGGGACGGAGATTTGTCTTCCAACAAGACAATGATCCAAAACATAAAGCAAAATCTACAATGGAATGGTTCAAAAATAAACATATCCAGGTGTTAGAATGGCCAAGTCAAAGTCCAGACCTGAATCCAATCGAGAATCTGTGGAAAGAACTGAAAACTGCTGTTCACAAATGCTCTCCATCCAACCTCACTGAGCCCGAGCTGTTTTGCAAGGAGGAATGGGAAAAAATGTCAGTCTCTCGATGTGCAAAACTGATAGAGACATACCCCAAGCGACTTACAGCTGTAATCGCAGCAAAAGGTGGCGCTACAAAGTATTAACTTAAGGGGGCTGAATAATTTTGCACGCCCAATTTTTCAGTTTTTGATTTGTTAAAAAAGTTTGAAATATCCAATAAATGTCGTTCCACTTCATGATTGTGTCCCACTTGTTGTTGATTCTTCACAAAAAAATACAGTTTTATATATTTATGTTTGAAGCCTGAAATGTGGCAAAAGGTCGCAAAGTTCAAGGGGGCAGAATACTTTCGCAAGGCACTGTATGTATGCATGCATCCTTGTATGCATGCATCCTTGTATGCATGCATCCTTGTATGCATGCATCCTTGTATGCATGCATCCTTGTATGTATGCATCCTTGTATGTATGCATCCTTGTATGTATGCATCCTTGTATGCATGCATGTATGTATGTATCCTTGTATGTATGCATGTATGTATGTATCCTTGTATGTATGCATGTATGTATCCTTGTATGTATCCTTGTATGTATGCATGTATGTATCCTTGTATGTATGCATCCTTGTATGTATGTATGTATCCTTGTATGTATGTATGTATCCTTGTATGTATGTATGTATCCTTGTATGCATCCTTGTATGTATGTATGTATCCTTGTATGTATGTATGTATCCTTGTATGTATCCTTGTATGTATGTATGTATGCATGTATCCTTGTATGTATGCATGTATGCATGTATCCTTGTATGTATGTATGTATGTATGTATGCATGCATGCATGTATGTATGTATGCATGCATGCAACTGATCATTTGGGCTTCTTGGTACATAACCAATGAGGGGGTCAGGCTGTTACAATAAAGGGGTTGGGTGAGGAGGAGTTGGGGGGGAGGAATTGGCAAAAGAGGCAGCCAAATGACAAAATAGCCCAAGATCTGAACACTCTCACAGAGGACATTTAATGGGCAGGGCGGGGGGAAATGACCTCACCATCGCAATAGTATTACCTAATAGATAATTGAGCCCACATGTCCTGCAGCATTGGAGTGCAGAGTGAAGTCAGTGCAAAGCATAATGGGTGTTAAATGTTCTGTTATGGGGTTGTACTGGCCAAATGCACACAATGTCATGTTGGCTCCTTCTCAGCATGAAGCCAAACAGTTCACAGTGGTGGAGCCAGTATGTTTGCAAACTAGAACTGCACTGGTATGGAGAACTCGGATTCCTACCTTGCATTAGCAGAATTCAATAGACTAATTCCTGACCAGAAGTCAAATGAAATCAATGCACAGAAAATATGCTACATTGCAAGGGTTAGGTGTACATAACAGGAACATGAGAACATAAAACAGCCATGACAGCTGAATAGGCCTATAAGTAGTTAGTACAGCAGACTTTATAAAGCCGACTAGCTTTCCAAAGACAATGGCTTTTTCCATGACTGTGTAAAGTTAGGCTTGTTACAACAATCAGCTCTGTCGTCAAGTAATTCATTCTATGTAATATCATTATCATGACGTGAATTTCTGAAGGTCCTATGATTGAGAGTTCAGGTGAAATTCTACTGACGAGAACAATACTTGACATTAGGCCGATACTCAAACCCAGACAAACACACGCCCTTGTTTGTCAGTTCCAAGGGTACTATAACCAGGTCCTATCAGCCTATAGCAGGGTTCATTAACCAATTTGGCCCATAGGTGGTTTTTACTTGGCCCCTTGAATTTTGAGCTAAGAAATAATACATACATAAATACATGTATGTAAGGTTTGGACACACCTACTCATTCAAGGGTTTTTCTTTATTTTGACTATTTCCTACTAGTAGAATAATAGTGAAGACATCAAAATGATGAAATAACACACAGAATCATGTAGAACCATCTCAATTGGGTTGAGGTCAGGTGATTGTGGATGCCATGTCATCTGATGCAGCACTCCATCACTCTCCTTCTTGGTCAAATAGCCCTTACACAGCCTGGAGGTGTGTTTTGAGTCATTGTCCTGTTGAAAAACAAATGATAGTCCCACTAAGCCCAAACCAGGTGGGATGGCATATCGCTGCAGAATGCTGTGGTAGCCATGCTGCATAAGTGCGCCTTGAATTCTAAATAAATCACTGACAGTGTCACCAGCAAAGCCCCCCCACACTATCATACCTCAATGCTTCACGGTGCAAAGACGATCCGTTCACCTACTCTGCATCTCACAAAGACACGGTGGTTGGAACCAAAAATCTCAAATTTGGACTCGTCAGACCAAAGGATAGATTTCCACCGGTCTAACGTCCATTTCTTGTGTTTCTTGGCAAGTCTTATTATTGGTGTCCTTTAGTAGTGGCTTCTTTGCAGCAATTCAATCACGAAGGCCTGATTCACTCATTCTCCTCTGAACAGTTGAAGTTGAGATGTGTCCATTACTTGAACGCTGAAGCATTTATTTGAGGCTAGTAACTCTGTACATTAGAGGTAACTTTAGGTATCCATTTCCTGTGGCTGTCCTCGTGAGAGCCAGTTTTATCATAGCGCTTGATGGTTTTTGTGACTGCTCTTGAAGAAACCAAAGTTCTTGAAATTTTCCAGATTGACTGACCTTCATGTCTTACAGTAATGGACTGTCGTTTCTCTTTGCTTATTTGAGCTGATCTTACCGTAATATGGACTTGGTCTTTTACCAAATAGGGCCATCTTCTGTATACAACCCCTATCTTGTCACAATACAACTGACTGGCTCAAACGCATTAAGGAAAGAAATTCCACAAATTAACTTAAGGCACACCTGTTAATTGAAATGCATTCCAGGGTACTACCTCATGAAGCTGGTTGACAGAATGCCAAGAGTGTGCAAAGCTATCATCAAGGCAAAGCGTGGCTACTTTGAAGAACCTCAAATATATAATTATACAGCACCAGTATAAAATGTTAACACACCTACTCACTCTACCATAAAGGCCTGATTGGTGGAGAGCTGTAGAGATGGTTGTTCTTCTGGAAGAACCATCTCCACAGAGGAACTCTGGGAAGCCAGCTCTAGAAAGTCTTAGTGAATGGTGTTCTTGGGGACCTTCAATGTTGCAGGGATTATTTGGTACCCTTCCCCAGATCTGTGCCGCGACACAATCCTGTCTCAGAGCTCTATGGACAATTCCGTCGACCTCATGGCTTGGCTGTGTGCTAACGACAACAACCCTAAGCATACTGCCAAGACAATGCAGGAGTGGATTTGGGACAAGTCACCGAATGGTCTTGAGTGGCCCAGCGAGAGCCTGGACTTGAACCAGATCAAACATATCTGGAGAGACCTGAAAATAGCTCTGCAGCAACGCTCCCCATCCAACACAACAGAGCTTAAGAGGATCTGCAGAGAAAAATGGGCGATGGGTGCCAAGCTCAAGAACATTCAGATACTTGTCCCGAAGCCACCCCTGCATTGTCTTGGCAGTGTGCTTCGGGTCGTTGTCCTGTTGGAAGGTGAATATTCTTCTCCCGAGTCTGAGGCCCGTAGCATTCTCTGGAGCAGGTTATCATCATCCCTCTGTACTTTGCTCAGTTCATCTTTCCCTCGATCCTGACTAGTCTCCCAGTCCCTGCCGCTGAATAACATCCCCACAGCGTTATGCTGCTGCCCCCACATTCTTCATCGTAGGGATGGTGCCAGGTTCCTTCCAGATGTGACACTTGGCATTCAGGCCAAAGAGCTCAATCTTGGCTTCATCAGTCCAGAGAATCTTGTTTCTCATGGTCAGAGTCCTTTAGGTTCCTTTTTGGAAAACACCATGCGGGTTGTCATGTGCCTTTTACCGAGGAGTGGCTTCGGTCTGCCCACTCTACCAGAAAGGCCTGATTGGTGGAGTGCTGCAGAGATTGTTGTCCTTCTGGAAGGTTCTCCCATCTCCACAGAGGAACTCTGGAGCTCTATCAGAGTGACCATCGGGTTCTTGGTCACGTCCCTGACCAAGGTCATTCTCCCCCGATTTCTCAGTTTAGCCAGGCAGCCAGCTCTAGGAAGAGTTTTTGTGGTTCCAAAAGTCTTCCATTTAAGAACGATGGAAGCCGCTGTGTTCTTGGGGACCTTCAATGCTGCAGAACTATTTTGGCGACCTTCCCCAGATCTCTGCCTTGACACAATCCTGTCTCAGAGCTCTACGGACAATTCCATTGACCTCATGGCTTGGTTTTTGCTCTGACATGCAATGCCAACTTTGGGACCTTATATAGACAGGTGTGTGCCTTTCCGTATCATGTCCAATCAATTGAATTTACCACAGGTGGACTCCAAGTTGTATAAAATCAAGGACGATCAATAGAAACAGGATGCACCTGAGCTCAATTTCAAGTCTCATAGCAAAGGGTCTGAATACTTTAAATAAGGATTTTTTTTTTATATGTACACATTTGCAAACATTTCTAAAAACTTGTTTTCGCTTTGTCATTATGGGGTATTGTGTCTAGATTGATGAGGAATTTATATTTAATCAATTTTTGAACAAGGGGGTAATGTAACAAAATGTGGAAAAGGGGAAGGGGTCTGAATACTTTCCGAATACACTGTATACATAGTTTGTTTGTGGAATTTTTATTGACTGCAAAAACACCAGGAAATCTACTCCAAGTTAATTTTATTTTAAGAAATCGGATCAAGTATTCCCACGCACAACAGGGAGTCACGTGATTGTATACAAATGTAAGCAAAGTTTGAATTGATTATGGTTTAGTCAAATGTTATATCCGTTTGGGCTTCTTGCTGTCAAATTGCAGTCTACAAATTACGTAATTATGTTCTGACCCCCAACCATTCACTCCAGCAAAAAAATTAAAAAATATTTAAAAAAATTGTCCTGCAGCTAAATCTAGTTGATGATCCCCGGGCCTATAGACTATACAATAGGTTAGCCTATGGGCTACTAACCTATAGGATAACCCATTATAACCTACAGCCTAACCTAAACTCATTAAAAAAAAGAAACATCCCCTTTTCTGGACCCTGTCTTTCAAAAGATACATTTGTAAAAGGGTTTAAACAGTTCCCCATGCTCATTCAATTAACTATAAACAATTAATGAACATGCACCTGTGGAACGGTCATTAAGACACTAACAGCTTACAGACGGTAGGCAGTTAAGGTCACAGTTACAAAAACTTAGGACACTAAAGAGGCCTTTCTACTGACAAAAACATCAAAACAAAGATGCCCAGGGTCCCTGCTCATCTGCGTGAACGTGCCTTAGGCATGATGCAAGGAGGCACAAGGACAGATGTGGCCAGGGCAATAAATTGCAAAGTCCGTACCGTGAGACGCCTAAGACAGCGCTACAGGGAGACAGGACGGACAGCTGATCGTCCTCGCAGTGGCAGACCAAATGTAACAACACCTGCACAGGATCGGTACATCCGAACACCACACCCTTTGGGACTGGTACAGGATGGCAACATCTGCCCAAATTACACCAGGAATGCACAATCCCTCCATCAGTGCTCAGAATGTCTGCAATAGTCAGAGGCTGGACTGAGGGCTTGTAGGCATGTTGTAAGGCAGGTCCTCACCAGACATAACCGGCAACAACGTAACCTATGGGCACAAACTAGAAGTTGACCGATTATGATTTTAACGCCGATACCGATAATTGGAGGACCAAAAAAAGCAGATACCGATTAAAATGGGCCAATTTTTGGGGGGGTTGTAATAATGACAATTACAACAACACTGAATTTAACTTAATATAATACATCAATCAAATCAATTTAGCCTCAAGTAAATAATGAAACATGTTCAATTTGGTTTAAATGCAAAAACAAAAGTGTTGGAGAAGAAAGTAAAAGTGCAACATGTGCCATGTAAGAAAGCTAACGTTTAAGTTCCTTGCTCAGAACATATGAAAGCTGGTGGTTCCTTTTAACATGAGTCTTCAATATTCCCAGGTAAGAAGTTTTAGGTTGTATTATAGGAATTGTAGGACTATTTCTCTATACGATTTGTATTTCATATACCTTTTACTATTGGATGTTCTTATAGGCACTTTAGTATTGCCAGTGTAACAGTATAGCTTACGTCCCTCTCCTCGCTCCTACCTGGGTTCGAACCAGGAACACGTCAAAGCAGCGTTACCCATGCAGAGCAAGGGGAACAACTACTCCAAGTCTCAGAGCGAATGACGTTTGAAATGCTATTAGCCCGCACCCCGCCAACTAGCTAGCCATTTCACATCGATTACACCAGCCTAATCTCGGGAGTTGTTAGGCTTGAAGTCATAAACAGCGCAATGCTTGAAGCATTGCGAAGAGCTGCTGGCAAACTGCACTAAATTGCTGTTTGAATGAATGCTTACGAGCCTGCTGGTGCCTATCGTCGCTCAGTCAGACTGCTCTATCAAATCATAGACTTAATTATAACATAATACAGAAATACGAGCCGTTCCGTATTTTATCTAATGGGTGGCATCCATAAGTCGAAATATTCCTGTTACATTGCACAACCCTCAATGCTATGTCATAATAACGTAAAATTCTGGCAAATTAGTTAGCAACGAGCCAGGCGGCCCAAACTGTTGCAATACACCCTGACTGTGTGCAATGAACGCATATTTACATCCAAAAATCTGTTTACATTGGCGCGTTACTTTCAGTAATGTTTTGCTTCCAAAACATCCGGTTATTTTGCAGAAAGCCACATTAATTTACCAAAATACTCATAAACATTGATAAAAGATACAAATGTTATTCACAGAATTAAAGACAGACTTCTCCTTAATGCAACCGCTGTGTCATATTTTTTTTTAAACTGCACGGAAAAAGCACACCATGCAATAAATCTGAGTACGGCGCTCAGAGACGAAACCAGCCAAAGAAATCTGCCATGTTGTGGAGTCAACATTAGTCAGAAATAGCATTATAAATATTGACTTACCTTTGATGATCTTCATCAGAATGCACTCCCAGGAATCCCAGTTCCACAATAAAATGTTTGATTTATTCAATAAAGTCCATAATTTATGTCCAAATTCCCCCTTGTTGTTGGCGCGTTCAGCCCAGTAATCCATCTTCATGAGGCGCGAGCAGTAGGTCCAGACGAAAAGTCCAAAAGTTCCGTTAACAGTCCGTAGAAACATGTCAAACGATGTATAGAACAATCTTTAGGATGTTTTTAACATCAATCATTTTTCAACTGGAGAATTCCTTTGTCTGTAGAAAAGCAATGGAACGTGAGCTACCTCTCACGTGAACGAGCGTCAAGAGCTTGTGGCACTCTGCTAGACCATTGACTCAAAGAGCCCTTATGAGCCCCTCCTTTACAGTAAAAGCATCAAACAAGTTTCTAAAGACTTGACATTTAGTGGAAGCCTTAGGAAGTGAAATTTGACCCCATAGACACTGTTTTCGATAGCCCAGGCTTTGAAAAACTACAAACCTCAGATTTCCCACTTCCTGGTTGGATTTTTTCTCAGTGTTTTGCCTGCCATACGAGTTCTGTTATACTCAGACATCATTCAAACAGTTGTAGAAACTAATATGCATATATTAGCAACTGGGACTGAGTAGCAGGCAGTTTACTCTGGGCACGCTTTTCATCCAAACGTGAAAAACGCTACCCCCATCTCAAACAGGTTAATATTGCCTGATAACCTGGATTTCTTTTAGCTAAATATGCAGGTTTAAAAATATATACTTCTGTGTATTGATTTTAAGAAATGCATTGATGTTTATAGTTAGGTACAGTCCTGCAACGATGGTTATTTTTCGCAAATGCGCTATTGTTAAATCATCCCCCATTTGGCGAAGTTGGCTGTCTTTGTTAGGAAGAAAGTCTTCGCAACGAGCCAAGCGGCCCAAACTGCTGCATATACCCTGACTCTGTTGCAAGAGAAGGGACACAATTTACCTAGTTAAAAGAAATTCATGTTAGCAGGCAATATTAACTAAATATGCAGGTTTAAAAATATATACTTGTGTATTGATTTTAAGAAAGGCATCAATGTTTATGGTTAGGTACACGTTGGAGCAACGACAGTCCTCATCAACCATGTCATCAACCATCATCAACCATGTGTAGTTAAATAGTGATTATGATTGATTGATTTTTATAAGGTAAGTTTAATGCTTGCTTGCAACTTGGCTTGGCTTCTTACTGCATTCGCGTAACAGGCAGGCTCCTCGTGGAGTGCAATGAGAGGCAGGTGGTTAGAGCGTTGGACTAGTTAACAGTAAGTTTGCAAGATGGAATCCCCAAGCTGACAATGTAAAAATCTGTCGTTCTGCCCCTGAACAAGGCAGTTAACCCACCGTTCCCCTAGGCCGTCATTGAAAATAAAAATGTGTTCTTATCTGACTTGCCTAGTTAAATAAAGGTGTAAAAAACAAATAGATTTTAATTTAAAAATAATAGATTTCCGATTGTTATGAAAACTTGAAATCGGCCATTCCGATTAAATCGGTCGACCTCAAGCACAAACCCACCGTTGCTGGACCAGACAAGACCGGCAAAAAGTGCTCTTCACTGACGAGTCGCGGTTTTGTCTCACCAGGGGTGATGGTCGGATTCGTGTTTATCATCGAAGGAATGAGCGTTACACCGAGGCCTGTACTCTGGAGCAGGATCGATTTGGAGGTGGAGGGTCCGTCATTGTCTGGGGCGGTGTGTCACAGCACCATCGGACTGAGCTTGTTGTCATTGTAGGCAATCTCAACGCTGTGCGTTACAGGGAAGACAACCTCCTCCCTCATGTGGTACCCTTCCTGCAGGCTCATCCTGACATGACCGTCCAGCATGACAATGCCACCAGCCATACTGCTCGTTCTGTGCGTGATTTCCTGCAAAACAGGTATGTCAGTGTTCTGCCATGGCCAGCAAAGAGCCCAGATCTCAATCCCATTGAGCATGTCTGGGACCTATTGGATCGGAGGGTGAGGGCTAGGGCCATTCCCCCCCAGAAATGTCCGGGAACTTGCAGGTGCTTTGGTGGAAGAGTGGGATATCTCACAGCAAGAACTGGCTAATCTGGTGCGGTCTATGAGGAAGAGATGCACTGCAGTACTTAATGCAGCTGGTGTCCACACCAGATACTGACTGTTACTTTTGATTTTGACCCCCCCTTTGTTCAGGGACACATTATTCAATTTCTGTTAGTCACATGTCTGTGGAAATTGTTCAGTTTATGTCTCAGTTGTTGAATCTTATTATGTTCATACAAAAATTTACATTTAAATTGGCTGAAAATAAAACATAGTTGACAGTGAGAGGACGTTTCTTTTTTTTGTTGCTGAGTTTATAACTATTAACCTGTGTGAATGAACCTTATTCCAAGAGACAGTACTGATAAACCCAAATGCCAAGACAAGTGAACCAACACAAACAAGTGACGTCCCGTCCTTCTATAAAGCACACACTGACGTCAAGCGGCAGGTAACACAGATATCAGATACAACTACGCAAATACATCAGCAGGAGTAATTAATTGGAGTAGTCATACACGAGTACTACAAACCAACCCAAATACTTATAGGCTGACTATTTTGCATTTCAAAAATCCTAGTGTTTTGGAGATGCAAAACCGCAACCATTACATTACGAGTCTACATGTTGATAAAAATGTCATTTTCAAGATATTAAAAAATATTTGATCATATACTGTAAATTGAAAGGAGATATGCAGTCCCTCGTGTTATGCTTGTGTATGCTTTTTATAACAGCCCAGGCCTAGTCATCATTTTTATTTTAACTAGTCAAGTCAGTTAAGAACACATTCTTATTTACAATGATGGCCTACCCCGGCCAAACCCTGACGACGCTGGGCCAATTGTGTGCCACCCTATGGGACTCCCAATCACAACCAGTTGTGATAAAGCCTGGAATCGAATCAGGGTCTGTAGTGACGCCTCTAGCACTGAGATGCTGCGCCACTCGGGAGCCCAATGTTCCACACCCGCCTGTATAATATTCTTGTTCTGTTCAAGTGTTTGCTGAGACCCACTCTGTCAGTCATTGTGCTGCCTCGGTCTCTAAATGAGAGTCAGTTGACTCTGCAGCAGAGTATGTGAGCAGAGTTGATCCAAGAGACAGTATTGATAATCAACCCAACTGCCAAGACAGCACATTAACTCTGGTCAACACATTCCCCTTAGTGGACAGTAGCTGGAACTACAGCTGAGCTTCCAGAGGTCCAATGACAGACATTTGTCGTCTCAGCTGACTCAGGCACTGAACACAACAATAACTGAGGAGAAATTAAGCCGGGCCTGGAAGGTTGTCAGCACAATGGCCAAAAATACTTCAGAGTTGTTCGATTACAATACGTTGACTTCTAACAGTAGGCTTCAGCCAATCACGTCAGTGTGACTGGTAATGATCCAATCTTACCTCCGGGGCTGGGAGCGACGGTCATCCTCACCACTGTCAGCCTCCTGGGGAGAGAGCAGAGAACCAGTCAGAAACCAACAAACGCATGCATGTGCACACTCTGTAACGCATTCATAAACGGACTACAGTAATGACACATTTACAGACAGACACACCCATCAATGTGTGACCGCACAGACAGAGACAGACAGCTGCAGTCACATGAATAGACAAGGTTGCTTGTTCACAATAACCGGCCTGAGCAAGGAGATAAGCATATGAATCAAGTCGAGTGACTCAAATGTCTAACAATGAGCCAAACAGATTCTTAGTACTACAGCAATATTAGGAGGTGTGCCGCTGGCAGACCGCTTGAACAAGAATTCCACACCCAGTCAAAACAGCTGTTAATATTTAGGCTTGATAGACTTAAGTGTATAGCTATCTATTCAAGGGAGATTTTGCGTCAGGAAGAGTGAAATAACCTTATTTTAAAGAGGATAATGAATTCCACAATGGCTAAATGTGCCGCTAAATATCCACTTTCATCCATGTCATGGGGTTGGCCGTTGTGATATTTCACAAAACCCAGAATAAGGCAGAATAGATAAGAGTTAAAATGGCTGCCGGCCTGTTTTGAAGCATCCCTCTCTCTCCACCCCCACCCACCCACCCGCCCAGGCCAGGCAGTCTGTTGTCCCTGCTCAGACACAGACAGGCAGGCCATAATCCCAGCCTGTTCTGCTCCAGTAATCCCCAAACTCAGGGAACTTTCTCCCAGGGATCAGGCTGTCAATCCTGGACACAGCAGCCCTAGCAGATTCTCCCCCCCGTCCCCGTCTGTGTCCAGCCACACGGTCAAAGAGACCGAGAGAGAGAGAGAGAGACTGAACTGGGTTAATAAAGCCCAATGCCCCACACATTGGCTACATTCACCATGTACATCATGTGTCTGTATAGGACATGACACACAGGGGATGGGATGAAGTGGTTCAGCGAATGAATCTTCATAGAAGAGGAGAACACACACACAAAATCCCAGAGAGAGCTCAGGCCTATACTCAAGAACACAGAAATGCTTACATTTAGGCCTCGTGTATGTAAAGAGATCTGCTTGTTGGGCTTGGGCGCATGACCATGATGGCGCGCAAACATGCACAAATCAAAAAGCAGACAGATGTCAAGTTAATGCTGGACTGCCACACTGAATGTACTGTAGACTACTACAATGGAGGCAAACATGCCTTGGCCTGGACATAAACCCTCACACATCAGAAATACAGTAAAGAAACATGGTGACTCAGGAGAAATATGACTCGAGGGAGCCAGCCGTCCCTTCAATGAGAGGAGCTTTCCAAAACATGTCACCCGCTGTTTTTCAACAGCGAAAGCAACAGAGGCCAATAGGCTGCTATAGAAAGGTTTTAGTGGAGAAGTGGAGAGACCGCAAGCTTCCTCTTCTCCCCGTGGTTAAGTCACCATACATGTAATACTATGTACAGGCCTATCTCCATGGTTACCATGCCACCACATGGAGGAAGGATGTACAGGGGATTGCATTGAGCCAATGAGAGGGGAGGATTTAGTGTGCCAATAGGCAGATTTTCCCCAGTCCAGCAATCCCTCTCTCTGATTCGATGTTCAGAATACAGAGTAGGCTTAATTAATAGGCAAGTCAATATTTGACACTTCAGTCTGCGCCGATACTTACCTAAACAACAGTCAGTGGTAGGAGTGAGAGACAGAATCGGCATAAATCAAATAAGCTAGGCCTAAAGTTTCCTTGCATGGTGTTAACGTCAATGGAATATCAAGACACGGAGCTAAAGGAGATGATAGCGCTATGTCCACAAACAGCAAAGGCAGCACCCCCCCCCCCCCATGACCATCCATCGTTCCAAGGACGCCAGCCATAATAACCCTGACCTGCGTGGCATCTTGCTGTGGTAATGGTCTACCAGTAGAACATAGCGGAGGAGGCGCTTTCTCAAGACGAGAAGGCCTAGGGCATCTCACAAGAGCACTCACATGGGTGCCTCATAGGTCACACGACAGGCAGCTGGGTGCCCTCAGCACCATCGCTGTGCCAAAATAGAGAAACGCTTGAGTAAATGAGGGATACAGAGTATGTTTAAAGCAGGCGCTTCCACACAGGTGAGTTAATTAAACAATTAAAACATCCCATCATGCTTAAGGTTACGTATAAATATATATTATTTTGGCTACCATGGCTAGTAGAAGACATCTCAGTGACTCACAAAGAGAGGTCTCAAAGGAGCATAAGGAAAGGGAAAGAGGATACTAGTCAGTTGCACAACTGAATGCAGTGGGTGTTCCGCATTTAACCCAACCCCTCTGAATCAGAGGTGCGGGGGGCTGCCTTAGAAATCAACATCCACGGCGGTGGCCGGGGGAGCAGTTGTGGGGGGGTTAAGGGTGTGTCTCAGTCACCAGATTTCAACCCAACTGAACACTTATGGGAGATTCTGGAGCAGCGTCTGAGGCAGGATTTTCCACTACCATCAACAAAACACCAAATTAGGGAATTTCTCTTAAAAGAATGGTGTTGCAGCCTTCCAATACAATTCCAGACACTTGTCCAATCTATGCCAAGGGTCATTGCAGCTGTTCTGGCAGCTTGTGGTGGCCCAACGCCCAAACGCCCAGGTTAGAAGAGTATCCTAAACTCAAGAGAGCTGAACAGACTGAAGAAGGAGCTGATCTCAACCCCACCCCCCATCTGCCAAACTAACCCTGATTCAGATGACCATCCTACCCATGCTAGATCACGGAAATGTAATTTATAGATCGGCAGGTAAGGGTGCTCTCGAGCGGCTAGATGTTCTTTACCATTCGGCCATTAGATTTACCACCAATGCTCCTTATAGGACACATCACTGCACTCTATACTCCTCTGTAAACTGGTCATCCCTGTATACCCGTTGCAAGACACACCCATTGATGCTTATTTAACAAACCATCTTAGGCCTCACTCCCCCCCTATCTGAGAATCCTACTGCAGCCCTCATCCTCCACATACAACACCCGTTCTGCCAGTCACATTCTGTTAAAGGTCCCCAAGGCACACACATCCCTAGGTCGCTCTTCTTTTCAGTTTGCTGCAGCTGCCGACTGGAATGAGCTGCAAAAAACCCTCAAACTGGACCGTTTTATCTCTTCATTCAAAGTCTCAATCATGGACACTCTTACTGACAGTTGTGGCTGCTTCACGTGATATTGTAGTCTCAAACTTCTTGCCATTTGTGCTGTTGTCTGTGCCCAATAATGTTTGTACCATGTTTTGTGTTGCTACCATGTTGTGCTGCTGCCATGTAGTTGTCATGTTGTGTTGCTGTCATGCTATGTTGTTGTTTTAGGTCTCTTGTCATATTTTAATCCCAGCCCACATCCCCGAAGGAAGCCTTTGGTAGGCAGTCATTGTAAATGAGAATTAGTTTTTATCAGACTTGCCTAGTTCAAGTTTTTTTTTCTCAAAATTAAGACACTTTGGGTTTCCTTTATTTTGTCAGTTATGTATTAATAGGCTATCTGCTCCTTTCACCTACATAACCTGATATCTCTGTCTGACTGACTGTTCTTAACACATCTCTACATTTCTGTGTTCATCTTTGCTTTAGCTGTTTTCATGGCTGTTGAGAGAAAGACAGTGCATCCCTAATGGTCCTCTTTCCCATTTATACTGGCCTAATGTGATTCAGAGACATGTCACAGCAACTATTTCTCTCTAGCCACAGACAGCTCGCAATGGATACGTCACAAATAGCTCCCTTTTCAATTTTGTCCACTACTTTTAACCCTCGATGTCATATGGGATCTTCCCCAATGTGGAGCAGAAAAAGGTCGTTTGACAGCCATGTCAAACTAATCCGGTTCTCACACACAATATGAGAATAACTTGAGCCTAGTTGACATGGACCTGTTGTGAGAGTCCATTACATTGTTTTTGCTAGGTATTTTTAATACAAATTGTGAGTTTTAACTCTATACAGTACAAACATTTATGGCAGTGACCGAGTGCAACATTATGATCAGCTAGCTATGCGCAGGTAAACTCGCCAACACAGATTGACACCGACTAAGATAACTAAACTGGCTTCTTTTGAGTTCTTTAAGAACATGTGTATAATTGACTTGGGGATAAAACAGGTCAGAGATGCACTGGAATGATTTGCATTGCAAAACAATCACTACTGTACCTGGCTAGCTAGCTGGCCAGGCTGTGACGTTTAACTTTGTATATGCAAAAGTGTTTTTATACACAACGCAGACAGCTAAAACACATTTCAGTTGAACAATTTCTTAGGAACGCATGCGCACAGAAAAGCAGGACATAGTTGGGACACACTTTTCACCGCACTTCGTTTCAAAGTGATTTTCGTCGCAGGTTAGGAGACCATTTCCGCTAACCCTAACCTTATCCTAAATCTCCTACTACGAAAAGGTCAGTTCGGTATCGAAATGCCGTGAAAAGTATTTCCCCTAGCTAACTAACAGTAGTGCATGGGACAACAACCTGCTTGTTAGCTACGTTAGCCATATCCACCCTGAACAATAACAGTAGCGTTTAGCCTTAAATCCCGTGCTATGACAAGCGACCAAGCTCGACAACTCACCGACACGCAGGGGCTGGAGGTAACGCTGGGTGTTGGCGAACGCTGAACCGTGACCAACGCCATTCAAGGTCCAGGAAAAGGATACCTTAGTTAGAGAAAGCAGAATTGGCGAGATGTTCATAATTTGAGTAGATGATGTGCAAGGCGCCCGAGGTTATTCGGTCGTTGCTGATTTCCCTCCTATTCATTCAGCAGCGTATTTTGACGCATGCGATCCGCTGGCCAGCTGTCAAACGACATTGTTTAATGCTGCATTGATAACAATTCGTAAATACTAGCATACGACTGGGGAAAAATCCACGTGAACGCCCCTCCAACTCGTAATTACTTGTGGGAAATCATCTCTGAGCTCCACCTTCTCCCACATGATGAACTCTAACGTCACATACTAAGGAAATCAAATCACATTTTATTGGTCACATACACATGGTTAGCAGATGTTATTGAGTGTAGCGAAACGCTGGTAAATTACTTCGATAACAACATTTTCGGCAGTTAAATGAAACAAAACATTATTTATAGAAAACGATATATTATTGTCATTTTGTAACACTATAATTTGTTTGAAAGCATGATAGCTGTACTTTCACCGCTAGATTGATATAATCTGCATAGTGTTTAAACCGTAGGTTTATGTAATTAGCTATATTTGGTGAGAGGAGCCTCGTGTCAAAACGTAATTTTCAAACGTGTAGGACCGCATTATTTTCTTCCACCCTTTCCTGACACCGTTTCCAGCATGGTTTTGCTGCGTTCATAACAAGTGGGAAACTTGGAGTATACTAGGCCTTACTTGTAAAACTGGGAGAATGGGGCTGTTGTGTGCATTCAAATGCTTTGAACTCGTTTGACATATTTTGTGAACGGGATTTAAGGCTATGAACGCAGCAAAACCATGTTGAAAAATGTATCAGGAAAGGGTGGAAGAAAATAATGCGGCCCTACACGTTTGAAAATAACATTTTGACATGAGGCTCCTAACACCAAATATAGCTAATTACATAAATATACGGTTTAAACAGGATGCACAGCTGAGTGAACTGCAATGGATGTGAAAAGGCAATCCACACTGGGCACAAACGGGTTGAATCAACGTAAATTCAACCAAAAAGGGATTTTAGCATTTTCTTTCACCCAAATTTGAACCAAAATTGAATGACATGGTGATTTTTTTTGTTGATTTTACAACTCAACCAAATGTAAATCAAAACTAGATGTTGAACTGACATCTGTGCCCACTGGGTAGTTCCTGTGAGACATCTTGTACTGTGCCTTCAAAAAGTATTCGTACCCTTTGACTTATCCCACATTTTGTTGTGTTACAGCCTTAATTCAAAATTGATTTAATATATTTGTTTCCTACACACAGTACCCCATAATGACAAAGTGAAAACATGTTTTTAGAAATTGTTGCACATTTATTGAAAAATAAATACAGGAATATATAATTTACATAAATATTCACATCCCTTAGTCGATACTTTGTAGAAGCACCTTTGGCGGTGATTCCAGCTTCATTACATCGTCTTGGGTATGTCTGTATCAGCTTTGCACATCTGGATTTGGGAATTTTCTCCCATTCTTCCTTTCAGATTTTCTCAAAATCTTAAATTAGATAGGGCGCAAGTCTTTCCACAGATTTTCAATGGGATTCAAGTCTGGACTTTGGCTGGGCCACTCAAGGACGTTCACATTCTGGTTCTGAAGCCATTCCAGTGGTGCTTTGACTATGTGCTTGGGGTCATTGTCCGGTTGGAATGTAAATCTTCACTCCAGTCTACTGTCGTTTGCACTCTGAAGCAGGTTCTCATCAAGGATTGGCATGTATTTGGCTCCATTCATGGTTCCCTCTATCCTTGCCAGTCTCCCAGTCCCTGCTGCTGAAAAGCATCCCCATAGCATGATGCTGCCACCACCATGCTTCACGTTAGGGAAGGTGTTAGACGGATGATGAGCTGTGCCTGATTTCTTTCTAGACATAGAGCTTTGTATTCAGGCCAAATACCACGTAATATTTTGCCTTACAATCTCAGAGTCTTTAACGAGCCTTTTTGATAACTCCAGGAGTGCTATCATGTGCCTTTTTCTCAGGAGTGTCTTACGTCTGGCCACTCTCCCGTAATGCCCAGATTGGTGAAGTGTTGTAAAGACTGTTGTCCTTCTGGCCCTCTCAGCCAAGGAACTCTGTAGTTCTGTCAGAATTGTCATTGGGTTCTTGGTCACCTCCCTGACCAAGGTTCTTCTTGCCCGGTTGCTCAGTTTGGTCGGACAGCCAGCTCTAGGCAGAGTCTGGGTAGTTCCATATTTTTTCCATTTCCCAATGATGGAGACCACTGTGCTCTTGGAAACTTTCAACGCTCTCAAAATTGTTTTATACCCTTCCCCAGATATACGCCTCATCACTTGGACTTCGTGGTATAGTTTCTGCTCTGACATGCACTTCTTTCTTTTGTTATCATGGCGTTCACACATTTTGTTTGTGTGGTACTGTGTTCAATCACGTTACATTTGTGATACAATAAATATAGAAAGGGGGGAAAAATAACACAATTGCACCACCAACCAACCCTACATACCCTATATACCACTATAAAAAAAATAGAAGTCTCAAAACATCTTACAACTCTTCTGTAATAAAATCCTCACAACCAGGTACTTTTCTGTAGCTGCCAACTACATTAATAAAAACCCACTTCCCCATTCCACTACTTTGACCCAATCTGCTCCTGCACCATGCCAACGGCCTGGGAGGACTAGCTACCACCCCTCAACACATCCTGTAACTTATCTGAAGTCAAATCTCATATACCCAAATACTTTTCTGCAGCTGCCACCATTTTCTGTGATTTACGTTCCATTTCTGCGGTACAGTTGACAACCATTGCTATGAACGCTAAGAAGGCAATCTCACTGAAGCATAAATCACTCATTGGCCTATCCCTCTATGCTGGCGAAAATCTATTACTCACTGGGATCATCTTAGGATCCCTCACCCTTGACCCATCCTCCTCTACTTTATTCACTGCCTCAGCATACAACACCTTCTGCACAAATCGGACTCTGGCCACTTCAACCTGCCTCTCTTGCCTGGACACTTCCGATCCCCAGCAACATGGGCACCCCTACAGTTGACACTCGCAACTTTATCCACCAAAATGACACAATCCTCTGTCCCATGTCCTGCTTCACACTTCCCACATCTTGGAATCTCCCTCCTACACACTGCTACGACATGACCATAAACGTTGCACCTGAAACAACGCAGTGGATAACTGAGATATGCTAACATGACTTTGTCTGGCAGAGACTGACTCAAAACTCAAAAGGACTGACAGTGACTCCTCTGTTTCACCAGGCTCCCCACCTGGTCTGCGTCACACCAAACGGCAGGTGTCACAAACACCAGGAATTGTCAACATCAATTGCTCCACCTCCACACTTAACGCTACCACAGAAATCACTCCTTTCAATGGTGCCCTGTTCCTATGAGAAAAGCAAGAAACAGATGTTGAATTCCCACTACAGGTTACCTTCACTGATTCAACTGCACCCAACTCATTTTTCACCTACCCTGAAACCACAGATGGATTTGCCAAAAGGTAAGGGTCCAATTTCTCCATAGATTTTACTCCTACTGGACCAGATTCTTCTTATCATGTCCAACGATGTCAAGCTCGGGTTCCAAGCTCTTCACTTCACTTAACACTCCCTCATTCACTCTCATTTCCCCTCCAGAACTCAGTCTGGCGCAAGTCTCAATCTGTTTGCACTTGACACCTTATCTCAATTTATCGCCATCTTTCTCAGATTCAAATCCAACCTCTGCTTTCCTCATTCTCTTCGACCTCCTCTTCCTCATTTTTTTGCCACCATAATTCCTCAGAAAACCACGTTTCTGTGTCCCTGTCCCAATATTCCTGTTCATGTTCTATGCCTCCCGCATACATGTCTCTCCTCAAAGCAGCACACTAAACTAAAAAAACTGACCTGCTCTTCTTCTTCTGTGGGTTTTATGGCAGACTACAACCCCAAAAGGTGTATTGCCGCTACCAACTGTACGGGGTTGAAAAGACAAGGTAAAAATAACATTCATACAGAAAACTAACTTAGTCCACCCCCCCCCCAAAACAATTGTACATTGACAAAAACAAAACTCCCAATTCTTTCCTTCAAATCTCAATATTTCCCCTTCTCAGGCTCTTGGGCCTGAGAGGGTGGTACGGCTTGTGACAATACTCCATGCAACTCCTCTGCCAAGAAGTTTTTCAGTCCCAGGAACCACTCCACCGCATCCACAACGATATCTATATTCCTGTACTTCCTATCCATGTTGGCAGTGCCATTAATCACCATAGCTATAAAGGCCACCTACTTAACCTTTAAAATATATGGGTCATGCTGGACAGATAAACTCTTCACTTCTTCTTGTAAGGACCAACGCCAGAGATAAGAAGCAAGTACAGGGACTGAACATTTAATGGAAAAATGGACATCAAATAGAGGAAGGACAGTGTCTGGACAGGGGGAACTTAACGACATTACAACAATAACGCTAACACAGGGAACAACACTGAGGAACAGACAGATAAAGAGGGGGCAATCAACAACGTGAAGGAGTCCAGGTGAGTCCAATGAGCGCAGATGCGCGTAAAATGGTGACAGGTGTGCGTAATGAAGGGCAGCCTGGAGCTCGCGAAGAGGGTTAGCGGGAGCAAGCGTGACAGTACGCCCCTCTCTAGGGGTGCCACCCGGCCTCCCACCTAGGCGAGTCTGACGGGCCGGCCAAAGCATGGGTGCTGGACTTGCCGGCTGAGGTGTGGGAGCCCGACGATCCGGCTGAGGCGTGGGAGCCCGTCGATCCGGCTGAGGTGTGAAAGCACGACGATCCGGCTGAGACGTGGGAGCCCGACGATCACGCTGAGGCGTGGGAGCCTGACGGGCCGGCTGAGGCATGATGTGGGATGGGAACATGCCGAGACAACCGAGGCAAGGAAACATCTCGAGCCAGCTAAAGCGTGGAAGCGAAGCCCGACGAGCCAGCTGAGGCATACCCGGTTCCATCGGCTGCGGCACCCGGTCCCGACGTCACCACCAAAAACAAAAACTCCCTGATGCTTCAAATAGTTGTGTCAGCATTCTGTAAGGACCGACGCTGGAGACGAGAAGCAAGTACAGGGAGTGAACATTAAATGGAAAACGGACATTAAACAGAGGAAGGACAGCGTCTGGACAGGGGGAACAAAACAACATTATGACAATAATGCTGACATGGGGAACAAAACTGAGGAACAGACAGATATAGAGGAGGAAATCAAGAACGTGAAGGAGTCCAGATGAGTCCAACGAGTGCAGATGTGCATAATGATGGTGACAGGTGTGCGTAATGAAGTGCAGCCTGGCACCCTCTACCGCCAGAGAGGGAGAGCGGGAGCAGGCGTGACAGTACCTCCCCTCTAGGGGCGCCACTCGGCGTCCCACCTTGGCAAGCCTGACAGGCCAGCCCAAGGCATGGGCGCTGGACTAGCCAGCTGAGTCTTAGAAACCCGATGAGCTGGCTGAGGCGTGGGAATCTGAGGAACCCGCTGAGACGCGGGAAATCCTGATGAGCCAGCTGAGGCATGACTTGGGATGGGAGACTGATGAGCCGGCTGAGGCGTGGGAACCTGAGGAACCCGCTGAGACGCATAATCCTGACGGGCCGGCTGAGGCATTACTTGGGATGGGAGACTGATGACCCAGCTGAGGCACCCCCGGTTCCATCGGCGGCGACACCCGGACCCGACATCACCACCAAAAACAAAAAAGAAGAACTCCCTGATGCTTCAAATAGTGGTGTCAGCATTATTGTCGTCATGTCGTTTTGTTCGCCCCATCCAGAAGCTGTTCTTGTTTTGTTTGATGTCCGTTTTCCATTAAATGTTCACTCCCGGGGGCCTCCCGGGTGGAGCAGTGGTCAAGGGCCCTGCATTGCAGTGCTAGCTGTGCCACCAGAGACTCTGTATTCGCGCCCAGGCTCTGTCGCAGCCGTCCGCGACCGGGAGGTCCGTTGGGCGACGCACAATTGGCCTAGCGTCGTCCGGGTTAGGGAGGGTTTGGCCGGTAGGGATATCATCGCGCACCAGTGGGCCGGGCGCAGTGCGCGCTACCCAAGGTCGCCAGGTGCACGGTGTTTCCTCTGACACATTGGTGTGGCTGGCTTCCGGGTTGGATGCGCTCTGTGTTAAGAAGCAGTGCGGCTTGGTTGGGTTGTGTTTCGGAGGAAGCATGGCTTTCGACCTCCGTCTCTCCTGAGCCCGTACGGGAGTTGTAGCGATGAGACAAGATAGTAATTACTAACAATTGGATACCACGAAATTGGGGAGAAAAGGGGGTAAAATTAAAAAATATACTGTATATTAAAAAAATGTTCCCTCCCCGTCTTGCTTCTCGTCTCCAGCGTCATTCTTCATTCACCACACGATTCATCCAACGTGCATCAATTACTCCAGGAATATTTTTAATCTCTATAACATCGACTTCCCACAAGACGCTAGATATTACACCCTTGAGGGGTGCCCTGTTCCGAAGAGACATGACACATCAAACTTCTCAAATCGGTTGAGACGCAACACACTTTCCGTCTGATCCTCAAATCTAATCCTCATAGCCTTCACTTTACCCAGCACTCTCTCCACCAGTTTGGATATCTCAAATGGATTCTTCAAGATTGGCAATCCAATCAACTGCTCCTCATGATTGAACCGCACTCTTACAAGATAAGAAGGGACATTCTCAGCACTGTACGCGTTTTCCATCCTTTTGGACAATAGTCTAATTCTCCTTGATTCCACCGCCATTAGGTTTTAGCTTCACATCAGCTTCAACCATCTTTTCCTCCAAAACTCTGCCCTCTGACATGCATTGTGAGACCTTATATAGACAGGTGTGCTTCGATGTAAATCATGTCCAAACAATTGAATTGGCCACAGGTGGACTCCAATCAAGTTGAGACGGCTCAAGTTTGATCAAAGGAAATTGGATGCACCTGAGCTCAATTTGGAGTGTCATAGCAAAGGGGTGTGAATACTTGTTTTCACTTTGTCATTATGGGGTATTGTGTACAGATGTGTGAGAAAAGGAATCAATCCATTGAATTCAGGCTGTAGCACCAGAAAATGTGGAATAATCAAGGGGTATGAATACTTTCCGAAGGCACCGTAGCGCTTTCAGAAGGATTTTTAAAGATAGCTTTTCAGTGAGTTTCCGTTTCCGTTTTATGATGCAGAGAGAGTATCAGGTCATTGTACAAAAGGTTGATTTGAAAAGGAAATGTGACTTCTGTCACTTCCCAAATACCATGACCTAGCCTGCATTTCCTCTTGAATGCAACAGAGAGGGGGGGGGGAATGGGAAAAGAAAAGAAAACACAAGAACATTTTGTGCAAAAATTCAGGCGCCAATGTATTTTCCAAGTCGACTCCACGTCACAGTGCGTTGACAGATTATGTTGAAACAGTGGGATGGGCCCAGTTGGATGGGTTTAGCCCCTCTTGATGTTCTTGAAAGAGCAGCCAAGGAAGTGAGAGAAGGAAAGAAGTCCATTCAAGCAACAGCAAGGGATGAAAAAATGACTGAATGACACGAAAGAAAACAAACAGACCTGTGTGAAATAGAGGCTACGATAGAGTAGCAGAGGCACACAAGGTCTTATCTGATGACATGGAGTCTGAGACTGCTAAACGTATTAAGAATCTCACAGAACAGTTTCATGGGCTTAGTAGACTCAAATGCAGAGAACATGCCTATGAATTGGCATATCAAAACAACATCCCTGTCCCAGACAACTGGTCAAGAAATGGAAGGGTACCCGATATTGAACACAGAGATCTAGGCGTACATTTAAGATATGCAATATACCACATCCCCATTCCATGAATTCAACTTTGACCTACCAGCACCATCACCCACTGTCACAGGACACCATCTACCACTTACCCCAAGGCGGCTCAACTTACCCTGTCCCTATGCTCAACTTACTCCATACAGGTTGTGCCAAGAGACCACTTTTTTTGGACAAGCTATGTCGTCAAAACTGTTATTTCTTACATGAATTCGGATTATTTCCAGGGATACACAACATCCTGAAATATATGTAGATATATTAATCAGAAAAAATACTATATTTCCCTTGACAAAGTGATGCTGAATGTTAAAAAAAGGGCTTAACTTACCCCTCTCTCCCCTATTGTGAAAAGGCCTCCCAATTAAGTGTCAAAATTAAAGGGAGGCAATCTATCATATGAACCACACACTGCTCTGCAGTGCAGCTGAGCTGAGCGATGAGGTCATGTTTCAGTGGCTGTGACCCCTCCCTCCCTTTGCCTCTTCTCATTTACAACAAGTGATCTTTTTCCTTCCCTTAGTGACCATCAAATAGAGACCTGTGCCTAGCAACAAGCAGACGCCACCCCTACACACACTGGGGAGGGTGCTGTTGGCTACAGGGGTAGATTTTGAAGTGAAGAGATTCATTTCCATAGGGTTGTTTATTGACTGCTTGCATTGCCACCATCCTACTCAAGGGGAGAGAAAGGGGAGGATTGGAATGTTGTCAATCCATTTCACACACAAGGAGAACGGGAAAAGGTAAACAATATCAGGTGGTTAGGGGGTTATTTGTGTATTTTCCATAAATTAATCCTATTTCTTAGGGTAGTTTATTATGCATAAATTACTCTTGGTTATTCAAGCATTTTCTGCACAATTTTGGCATAATGTTTTTTTTTTGTTGAATATAAATATTGTATTGCACATACATATCAGCAACAACCACTAAAACATAAATACCTAACTTAAATACCTTATTTTTGAAAGAAAATGAATTTGAATGCAAAATAGCCTACAAGCTCCACTCCCCTTTCTGCCAAAGATACCCACCAATCAGATCCGTTGCACCAGTTTTCTCCAAATTGTTATATTTTACAGCAGACCCTCTATCCTCTCTCCATCTGAGCAGGGAAATGGGGGATGAAAATGGAAGGGACTCCGGAGGACAGAGAGGGGTGGGAGAGCACTCTGGAGAGACAGATCACCAGCCGAGGGTCAGAGCTGGGGCGCAGACTGGAGTGTGTCGGCAAAGCTCAGCTGACCCAAGGGGCGTCGAGAGTAGCAGCGGTGTAAAAGAGAGAGGGGGGGGGGTAGCCATCTGGGTAGCCATTTGATTCGGTGTTCAGGGGTCTTATGGCTTGGGGGTAGAAGCTGTTTAGAAGCCTCTAACCTAGGCATCCATGGAGTCTAGGTTAGAGCATTCATCTCCCCATTCCCCAATCTAATGTAGCTCATTTAGCAAGAACATTTGCGCCACCATGTATTATTCATGAACGTCTGCTGTCTTTGCAGGATTTACCTGCTGGAGAAGGTCTTACCATCTCTGGTCCCATGTGTGGTGCCGTTCCTTAGAGAGGCAGAGCGGAGGGGAGAGACTGAGGGAGAAGAAGGGGAAAGGAGGAGGGGTGAGGTTGAAGAGGGTTCATCTCCATTCATTCCCCTGCTTTTTTTTAGGGCCATGCTTGATAAGGTCATCCTCCCCCTCTCATCATCCACCTCTCAATTCCACCCCCCTCCTTTCTGACCGAGAAGAGGCAGAGGCAGCCCAGTACCGCCTGAGGCTGGAGCTCAGCCTGCAACTGCTACAGGTACCAGGCAGCCAGTACCGCCTGGGGGCTGGAGCTCAGCCTGCAACTGCTACAGGTACCAGGCAGCCAGTACCGCCTGGGGGCTGGAGCTCAGCCTGCAACTGCTACAGGTACCAGGCAGCCAGTACCGCCTGGGGGCTGGAGCTCAGCCTGCAACTGCTACAGGTACCAGGCAACCAGTACCGCCTGGGGGCTGGAGCTCAGCCTGCAACTGCTACAGGTACCAGGCAGCCAGTACCGCCTGGGGGCTGGAGCAGCCAGCCTGCACCAGGCAGCCAGTACCGCCTGGGGCTGGAGCTCAGCCTGCAACTGTTACCAGGCAGCCACTGCTACAGGTACCAGGCAACCACCGCCTGGGGGCTGGAGCTCAGCCTGCAACTGCTACAGGTACCAGGCAGCCAGTACCCAGGCTCAGCCTGCAACTGCTACAGGTACCAGGCAGCCAGTACCGCCTGGGGGCTGGAGCTCAGCCTGGGGCTGGACTCAGCCTGCAACAGGTACCAGGCAACCGCCTGGGGGCTGGAGCTCAGCCTGCAACTGCTACAGGTACCAGGCGCCAGTACCGGGGGCTGGAGCTCAGCCTGCAACTGCTACCAGGCAGCCAGTACCGCCTGGGGGCAAGCCTGCTACAGGTACCAGGCAGCCAGTGAGATATATTCATCACCTCTGAGGGAGAGAGGGAGCGAGATAGAGAGGGTGATAGAGAGGAAATCACAGGTGGGGTGCAATACCAAAGTGAAGACGAGGAAGAGAGAGGAGGGGGAGAGGGAGAGATGATTGAATATGGAGTAGAGACAGAATGATTGATGCCCCCCCCAAACGTATTGCTCCTCTTCTGTCAGTGCAGGCTTGGTTAGGATGCCACTCTATCATAATAAGAACCGAAGGTGACAATCTACTCATGCGCCTAATTCTCATACCGTGGTTGTTTCTTTAAATTGGTATTTGTATTCAATAGAATAGAATAGCAATATCCTGGTGGAGATTGTTGATGGTGGAACATAGAGTGTATCTTGGCCTCCATGTGCCTCTATGCTCATTCCTTGGCTCATTGATTGTCACAGCCCATAAGGCTGCTCTCACCCCACCAGAAGTACTGTAGTACCTTATTTATCTCATGTCTCAAATAATCTGGCCCACTGTTATTCAACTGATCAACATACACGGTGCCCCTCATTAGGCTACGCTCTCTCTCACACACAGAAACAGGGAGAATCGAGAATTGAAGACTGACGGTTGTACAGCATTTTCATCAGGAAGCACTCTAAAGACCATGATGGAGGCTGTAATCTACTGTATTATATCAACAAGAACCCCCCCCCCCCCCCAATACAGTATGTATATGCAATTGCTGTGTAACCCACCAGCGCTGAGTACTTTTAAAGACAACTTTGTGATGTAAAGTGACTGGTTCTTCCAACGTGTTCTATTAGAGTCATATCACCTTGCAGCAGAGCAATAGGTCACACTTCATTTGGATAGTCCAGATAGTCACACTATCAACAAACTATCTGTTGATGAGCAACTGCTTGCTAAGGTTACAGTTAGGTTTTGGTTTAAAATAAGGGTTAAGGTTAGGTTTAGGGTTAAGGTTGGGGTTAGGATAAAGGTAAGGGTTAAGGTTAGGTTTAGGGTTAGGATAAGCGTTAAGGTTGGGGTTAGGGTTAGGTTTAAAATAAGGGTAAGGGTTAAGGTTAGGTTTAGGATAAGGGTTAAGGTTGGGGTTAGGATAAGGGTTAAGGTTAGGTTTAGGGTTAGGATATGGGTTAAGGTTGGGGTTAGGGTTAGGTTTAGGGTTAGGATAAGGGTGGACCATCCAAATAAATTGCTACCAAAGCAGTATTGTGGGAATTTAATGGATACCTGTTCAATGTCCAGGGAAAAACATACCATTTTGGAGAGCCCCTACAAACGTCCTTATTTAACCCCTGGTTAACCATTCCCATGTTTTCTATGTTGTCTCAGCTTGTCTGAGCTGAAGAGGCAGATGAGGCAGTGCAGGGTGGAGCTGCAGAGGGGATAGGAGATCCAGAGGCGTACCGTGGAGAGACGGAGGGAGTGTCTGGCACTACACTTCACTGACTGGAGGCTCCAAGCCGACCACATCCTCTCTCTGCGCCTGGTAGGAACAGACCACACTTATAAAGGGAGGAGGTGTTGACATATGAGGAATACAAGGTAGGGCGTTGTATGATGAGGTCCACAAGCTTTCCCTGACCATTTCGGGTCCAGAGTAGTCAGGAGAACTTCCTGGCCCTATTCATTGTGTATATCAGACCATTACAGTACAGATTTGTACAATGCACCTCAGTGTTGATCTGAGCTAGTGTCTATCTACCTCCGTGTGGATTAGTGGATTGGAGAGAGTAAGGATTAGGATTAATGCTGGGGATAAAAGCTTTGGGGGTTTAACGTCAAGACAGACAATAAGACTACAGAGAACCCAGCTTTTAATTAAAGCTGCTCTGTGTTTGGATCAGTGACAGGGACTGGGAGCAGGGCGGAACTCAGAGATGTACTGTACAGAATGGAACAGAGGAGACAAGCAATCTTGTTCTGTGTTTTAATCCAATTCGCTCGACGAACATCAGACAGATACGAAAAATAGAAGTAAATCTGTGTAATTTATATTTTTTTTTTTTGGGGGACATTCAGTACTTTTCATCCTCAATACTGAGCACTAGCCAGCCTCAGGTAAATCTCTCAGAGACCACTCCTCTAAGCATTTTCAAAATGAAAACTCTATCCATATACACTCTTAGAAAAAAAGCGTTCTTCGGCTGTCCCCATAGGATAACCCTTTTTGGTTCCAGGGAAAACCCCCTTTTGGTTCCAGGTAGAACCATTTTGGGTTCCTTGTAGAACCCTCCGTGGAAAGAGTGTACTTGACGTCTCTGAGCCCACTAACACATGGTTATGGGCTTAAAAAAAAGAAGACACTTGTACCATGTCAGATATAGAGTTGATATTTATTCAGTTTTGAATTTGCATCCCAATATTACACTTTATATGCATCACAGAAGACTGAAATATAACAACAATTTGTTTTTACACAGAAACACTGGATTTTCATCGTAATCTTTATTTATGATGAAATTATGAAAAATATGAATAACGTTCCACCCATGAGGCCAAAGAAGGCGCTTTTAGTCATCGACTGCAGGAAAGGGCTACTTTGAAAACTACTGTCGCTGCAAAATAATCCTGCAGCAACAGGATTTTAACATTTAGTCCATAATGTTGTTTGAGGGGTGGCTAGGCCATTAGCTGGCTAAAATTAAACTACAGGTGTACATGAAAAGTGCAATACTGTTAATATAACTGTGTGTTAGTGAAGGTTTTCACACCTGACTCACTACAGCAAAACCAATTTGTCCATGTGAAAATTTTTGTTTTTTTGAAATCTTCCCCCTAGTTCGTGATTTGTATAGGTGATCAGTGCTCAGTATTTCTCTTCTGTTATTTTAATCTGTCTGTCTATCTGTTTGTCAGTATGTCTGTCTGTGTCCCAGTATGTGTGTCAATATGTCTCGGGGCTCTCTGAGGACCAGCTCCAGCTGTTTCTGGAACATCTCTCCCTGTGTAGCCGGGAACACGGCTGTGCTGAGAATTTGAGGCACTGGACAGAGACACTCTCTCAGGCCTCTTCCCACTGTGACTGTGCTTTGGTGACTGACTGAACCATGCCTGACCACCTCCATTAACACACTGCAGTAAATACCATTGATTCACTTTGTTTATAGCACAGAATTTCCCATTAGCTCGTCATATCTTTCTACTGCATAACGGATTGTAGCTTGTGGGGAAATGATTGCAGAGAATCACATCAGGATTGACGGAGGATGTCATTTAACATAATAAAATCCAAGTGCTTTGAGATCTGTTGAAAGTATTAGTCCTTCTGCTGAGTTTCTATCATGATCAGAATGAGAGCACACAGGAGTCCATCATGATCCTAACCACTGTGAGTAAACACACACGCACGCAC
The DNA here is from genome assembly GCF_034236695.1 of Oncorhynchus nerka. Lineage (NCBI taxonomy): Eukaryota > Metazoa > Chordata > Actinopteri > Salmoniformes > Salmonidae > Oncorhynchus > Oncorhynchus nerka. The sequence goes on along the minus strand of NC_088409.1, from coordinate 60,762,242 downwards.
GCACGCACGCACACACACACACACACACACACACCATTATGTTCACATAAGGCCTGAAGAATAACAATCACGAGTTAATGGTTCTGAATGTCTACAAAACTCACATGATATACCACAACGGAATGACATCATCCCAATATGTCCGTGTATCTCTAGTCCATCTAGTGGACAAGTTGTAGTATTACTGACTTACTACCTTCAAATGTAAAGGCGTATGTTAACTGACAGAGAGAACACAGACATGTCATTGTTACCAATATTCAGCTTGAATGATGACATTAAAACAAGCCAGGACTCATTGGCGAATCAGTAGTCAACAACAACAACAACAACCACAAGGGCCATTACAAGAAGATGGCCATATTACCTTTGGTCTCCTTTGAAGCCCTGTAGCCATGGAGACAGAGAAGGCCTGTAGCCATGGAGACAGAGAAGGCCTGTATGCCATGTGAAGCTGGACAGGGGGACATGCAGCCTCCATGCCTTGAGATAAAGGGTGGAGAAGAAAGGAGGGGAGAGGGGAACAGGATTACCCCACACAGAGAGCCTTGTGTGGGGCACCAAATTGCCGTACACAGCCCAGAACCTCCAGAGGAACGAGGGGACATAGAAGAGGTCATGAAGGGGTCAGGGTCGGACACCCCAGCGCTGGACATAGAGGGGCTATGTGTTGTCATGGAGTCTGGTCCCCTACCCGAAGGTGATTGTGTTCAATTCTTTGGTTGAGGTTCATATATAGACATTTTAAAAGGAACTAGCACATAATGTGATAACTTTGAGGAAAGAGAAACCCTGCCACTGCTCTTGCTCGTATCACTTTAGTCAGAGCAAGAGGCTGACACGTGAGCTTGAATAAAAAAAGTGATAGGAGACCACTCTGCGGGCTTCTCTTCTCTTTGAGATGAACGCTTGGCAAGACACAGAGCATAAGAGTACAATGGAGACTTTTGATTCAGTTCGAGGAGCAAAAATCTCTGAAATCATGATCCTAGCCGTCGTTTGTTTGTTCACCATCTAGTCCCCAGAGAATCAGAGGATCCTGGGTCATGCTGGACAATGTGTGCCTAGGAAAGTGAAGCGGTGAGCCAAGAGCAGTTCCTGCAGCTTTTGCTCAGCATCCAGTGGCGCTATGGTGGACAGCCTGGCTGGACACATCGAAGCTGGCTACAGAGACAAAGAGAGTGAGACACTGTGCCGGCTGCAGCAGGTGATAAGAGAGACGAGAGGAGACAGTGAAGGAATTGTCTGTGGCACATAGAAATGTAATGACTAGTGTACTGTGCTATTTATTTTACCTTTATTTAACCAGGCAAGTGAGTTAAGAACAAATTCTTATTTTCAATGACGGCCTAGGAACAGTGGGTTAACTGCCTGTTCAGGGGCAGAACGACAGATTTGTACCTTGTCAGCTCGGGGGTTTGAACTCGCAACCTTCCGGTTACTTGTCCAACGCTCTAACCACTAGGCTACCCTGCCGCCCCTGCTATACTGTACAATAGCCGTGGTCTGAGGGGCTTTTACCGGCCTTCTATTTCTATCCTGTGGACTCCAACTTAGCAAGCAGTGGTGAAATACACAAACTGTGCCCAACTGTGTACCTAGGCCTTATGGGCTGTGTAGAATTAAAATAATGGAGTCTACTTTGTTGTCTTTAGTGTAACCAGCAGAAAGAGGACAGGAGGACAAAGGAGATGTTGTCTCTTTTCTTCTCCTGGGACAGCGAGTTTAGAGGAGCTGTGGACAAAGAGAAGATGGAGAGAGAGCTAAGTCTGTTCAAGGATGGAGCAGAGGAATGGGCCTCGCAGAGAGGTCAGAGGTCACGGGGACTTGGCGTTGGAGGTTAACCAACGTAGTAGACCCCAGCAAGCAAAACTGCCTGAAATGACATAATTACAAGCACATTACAAGGAGAACTACCAGTGAACTAGTTGTAATGATGTAATTTCACCCAGCTTTCCCCAAACCTAGTCTCTCTTGAAGTAGCTGCTGTGCTATGGGTGATGATGAAGTCCGCCACCTGTGAGCGCTGTGAATAATCGATATGTCCATTTCATACAACCTTAACCACACACTCTCTCTTATGCCCCCACCTGCTCTGTTCATACCTGGCAGCATGGTGAGCCACCTCTCTCCAGCTGCTCTGTCCTCTCTCTGGGACAATTCCAGGCCTTTACTGTGGGCTTTCCTGGTGGAGCTGCGAGGGGGCAAGGACGGGGTAGAGGGGCTACCAGGCAGGCCTGGCTGCAGGGGATTGGGAGAGCAGCCCAAAGAGGTTCAGCCCAGATGGGGCCTGTTTATGGGGACGTGTTTAGCGCCGTGCTCAGAGTGAGTCTGACACGTGTAGAATAGTGGAACAGCACCTTACATTTCAGACGTATTCAACATGACTGTAGATTCACTTCAACCTAATGGCTGGTCTGTAGCATACAGATGCATAAAACAATAGTCAACAGTCTGAGATAGATACTATAGAATGATATTGTATAATGTGTATACTTCTTTAAAATAAGTTGTGGTTCTATATAGAGTCTCGTTTATCCTCTTGGTCATACGCATGCCTCTGCACTCGTTTTGGTTCTACATTGCATAATTTCTTCTTAGACTCTTATGGTGAGTGTGGATTTGTTGAAGACAGTGTGTGTAGTTTGTCCAGTTGATCACAGTAAATCCCTTTGTTACTGTAAAGCATTTTGTGACAACTGCTGATATAAAAATGTCTTCATAAAATAAATGTGATTTGAAGCTGCGCTTGTCTGTGTGTGGCAGGATGCAGAGGTGAATGTGGAGAGGAAGCTGCTGAGTGTCTCTGTAGCCCTGCTGGAGGAAGAGGAAGAGAGCTCTAGGGCAGCGTGAGGATGCCTGGCTGGTTCTCAACAAGATGCCCCAGCCACCCCAGGCCCCTGTCAGGTCAGTGTCTGGAGATAGTGCTGCCCTTGTCAACGACAAATCAACCAATCAATCAATCACACTTGTAGCCCCTCTATGCCCTCACTCACTCACTAATGCCATTTCAGTTTCAACCATATGCGGATCTGAAATGTTACAGTTTCTTATGGTTTTTGGGAGCACGGGAAATTCTTTCAGAACCCCGATACCCGTTATTTTAGCTATCATCTCTCTCTCTCTCATTATAGGATCTCTGACTATCTCTTTTACTGTTGCTCCCTGCTGTAGTTTCTCAGCCATAGAGCGCTGTAGTCCAGTACACGTGCCCAGAGTGGGCGCTCACGGAGGGGGTCTACATTGTCAACCAGTCTCGAACCTCTTCACAGTGTTATGACTCGTTTATCGCCATTCCCATATTGGACCCCCGAGAGCAGGGATGAGCTATTGGAGCGCTGGGTCTCGACACACTCTGAGATTCAAACGACACTCACCTGTTCTCACGCCATGAGATAGACTTCAACCAGGCGAGAGGAATGGCTGCTCCCAGATCTGTTTGTGCTGTCTTACCAACTTACCAACATGTGGCTGACAATGACCGCAGGAGTTAGCAAGACAGCACAAAGAGATCTGGGATTATGCCGTATAAAATTCAGGTCAATATTTCCATAAAGCTCAAGGAGTATTCAATGAGGAAGAAAATATCCTATAAATACCATTCAATAGCTCATTGGCTTTGAATCCGTAACGATATCCTATTTTTGCCCAGGGGGTGAGCAGTGAATTCAGCAGAGCTCTCCAGTATGTAGGGATTCGCTGCAGCATACTGCACATTGTGGAGAGCGCCTCACTCTGGCTACACAGCAGAGTCTCTGCCATTCACAGTACCACCACCTATCTGATGGAGCCTTCAGATGGACAGAATACGGTGACATCAATCCAATACAGGCTACTTTGTATACACAGCATTCATACACTAAATGAACCATTTAAACAGACATATCACCCCAGCATTAGCTTAACCACAAGTTCAGGTACACAGAAGTTACCAAATAGGATATCAAACCAACTTTAAGTAGGCTAATGAGCGCCATTTACAGGGCAGTGACTACTCTCTGAGGAAGATGATGGTGATGGAGGGTGGTTCTAGTCGCTCCCATTGGCTCTCCCTTCCTCCTTCCTTATGCCGCTCAGATCACTTCTCCAGGTAAATCACTGTTTTGGTCTGTAATGAATGGCTTTGCTAGTACTGCAATGCAATGTCAAACCACTGTCATGACACATTGATCTACCAGCCTATGACAGTCTATGGAACTACTGTGATTGTCCTCATCCAGTGTCCACATGAAGTTCTAGCCTGATACTAGATATGTTTCTGCTGCGTATACAAAACATGACAATGATCATAGGAGTTGGCAAAACAGCACAAACAGATCTGGGACCAGGCTAATGTAGATCTACCTGTTCCAGTGCTGTGACATTGGGCACTATGTGTTGTTTGGGGCGTACAGACTGGTGCTCCCTGTGAGGAACACAGCTGGATGGGCCCTGGGAGTGCTGGGCATGGAGTTAGAAACCCTCTCACCGGGCCACCAGGGGGGGCTGCAGCCTCACGAGCGCATGGACCTGTCTGCTGCTGGGGCTGCCTGTGTTCAGCTGCACAGAGCGAGCACTGAATGGAGCAGGCAACACACACTGCTGGGTGAGAGGCATCAAATCAAATCAAATGTATTGTTATTGCCCTTCTTACATCAGCTGATATCTCAAAGTGCTGTACAGAAACCCGGCCTAAAACCCCAAACAGCAAGCAACGCAGGTGTAGAAGCATGGTGGCTAGGAAAAACTCCCTAGAAAGGCCCAAACCTAGGAAGAAACCTAGAGAGGAACCAGGCTATGAGGGGTGGCCAGTCCTCTTCTGGCTGTGCCAGGTGGAGATTATAACAGAACATGGCCAAGATGTTCAAATGTTCATAAATGACCAGCGTGGTCAAATAATAATAATCACAGTGGTTGTCGAGGGTGCAACAGGTCAGCACCTCGGGAGTAAATGTCAGTTGGCTTTTCATAGCCGATCATTAGGAGTATCTCTACCGCTCCTGCTGTCTCTAGAGAGTTCTGGGACAGGTAGCACGTCTGGTGAACAGGACCAGCATGGAGATAAGGGAAAGATAAGAGGCCAAACTAGAAAACAGTAGAACCATACTGATTATTATTGGTTATACAACATACATACAGTACATATTACATTCACTCCTGCAGTTTTTTATGGAACTAGTAGCCGTAGACAAAAGTTTAATTACCAAGACTTGCCAAAAAATTGGCAAATTAATTAATTGCTCATGTAAGACAATATTTATCTTCTACAGAGGCGGAGGCCCTGGGAGGGGAGCGGCGGGCGTCCATCTTGTTCCTATGTTTCACGCTGGAGCACCTGCGCCATCTCTGTCTGTCCTGACTGGACCAACCAATTGTAGCGGAGCTCCATAGCTCCCAGGATACACCTCACCACCTCTCTGTCAGTCAAGGTGTGAAGGTGGTACTTCTACTGCAGACGATTGGGGCCAAATTAAGAAGGTGGGAATTTCACTAGGTTTGAATGCAGGCTTGTCTCTGTTTGCGTAATGGAAGACCATGGCCCTATTCTGAGAGCCTACATACATCTTCATTAATCGCAGATCACCAACTGAACAGACTGACTTGTAAAAATAATAATGAGAAACTACTTATCTTGCAAGGTGATTTGGAGATCAGTCAGTCTGCAGTAGCCGACTGCAATGTAGGTGAACTCAAACATGACTAATATGCTTTTAATAGGCCTACTTGATACATCATGAGGATGTATGAGGATTGTCTTCCAATGACCTTCGACCTTTCGCATCAGATGGTGAGCACTGACCTGGGCCACAGGCTGGCCAGGTTTGACTCCTTAGCCAGGGCAGTGAGAGTGGACAGGGAGCTGGTCCACAGCTGCATAGCAGGTAGGCCTACAGCAATGAAACAACCTCTGAGGGACGCGCTCCGGGATGAGATTTCCCATAGATACAAATCTAGGATCAGCTTCCTCTACCCTGATTCTAACCTTAACCATCACTTTGGAATATACAAAACTGACCCCAAATCAGTGTCCTGGGGAAACTTCACCGGTTCGCCCTACAGCTGCAGCCTGGTCTCATAGACTAGACAAAACATAGTAAATGACAATCAGGAACACTCAAATTAGTATGATATGTTACTTTTGGTATGGTTACATGAGACAGAAGGGAGGGTGATTGGTCAGGGTTGCGTGTTCACATCTCATCATGGACAACTTTAGTATTTTATCTAATTAGCAACTTTGCAACTACTTACTACTTTTTACCTACTTTGCAACTACTTAGCATGTAAGCTAACCCTTACCCTAACCTTAATCCTTTAACCTAACTCCTAACCTTAACCCTAACCTCAACTCCTAACCCCAAGCCTAGCTAACATAAGCCACCCAGCTAACATTAGCATTAGCCACCTAGCTAACGTTAGCCACAACAATTGCAATTCATAACATATCATACAAATTGTGATAAAGAACATAACATATGAATTGCAATTTGTAACACACAATATACGAAATGTATGATGGACATCTCCAAATGAATACATACCATACCAAAAGCAACATATCATACTAATTTGACTGTCCCAGATGTTCAATTACTATGTTATGTACTCAGGTTGACACCTGAGTGAGCTGTAACATAAACAAAACCAGCTTCAGATTTGATCATGAATAAGCAAAATGACGCCTTGAGTATCATTTTGATAATTCATTCGGTTTTCTCTCTCTCATTTGCACATCACGTCAATGATATCATGTCACCGTGTGGGACTGCGGGTCAATTAACCTTGTCGGAGTGAGCGCCCTGAATCTAATTTGTGAGCTAGGCAGGCTACTGCCTGGGAAGGTCTCCCACTCAGAAGTACGAGATGGGGAGGGGGGCGGGGGTAGGTTGACCTCAGGGAGCCATACAAGCTAGAACCGCCACTGCTAATAGTAATATATACATGTTAACAAGAGTAATAGTGACCAGTAGCACGATAAGTAGATACAGTGCCTTCAGAAAGTATTCACACCCCTTGTCTTTTTCCACATTTTGTATTGCTACAGCCTGAATTGAACATGTATTACCCTATAATGTCAGAGTGTAATTATGTTTTTTAATGTGTTTTTTTTTCTTTTCTACAAATGTATAAAAAATGGAAAGCTGAAATGTCTTGAATCAATAAGTATTCAACACCTTTGTTATGGCATGCCTAAATAAGTTCAGGAGTAAAAATGTGCTTAACAAGTCATATAATAAGTTGCATGTACTCGCTCTGTGTGCAATGATATAGTTTAACATGATTTTTAATGACTACCTCATCTCGGTACCCCACATATACAATTATCTGTAATTATCTCTAAGTTACAGTTTTGACTTAAAACTACTTGAAAATCTAGGACAAGACCTGAAAATTGTTGTCTAGCAATGATCAACAACCGATTTGACAAGGCTTCAAGAATTCTGAAAAGAGCTCTTAGAGACTTTCCCAGAAAGACTCACAGCTGTAATCGCTGCCAAAGGTGCTTCTACACAGTATGGACTCAGGGGTGTGAATACTTATGTAAATGAGATATTTCTTTATTTCATTTTCAATAAATGTGCAACAATTTCTAAAAACAGGTTTTCACTTCGTCATTATGAGGTATTGTGTGTAGATGGGTGAATTATTATAATGTTTTTTTTATCCATTTTGAATTCAGACTATAACACCACAAAATGTGTAATACGTCAAGGAGTAGGAATACTTTCTGAAGGCACTGTAAATACTAACGGCAATTAATAATCAGCAGGTAGCCTAACGGTTAATGCATTGGGCCAGTAACTGAAAGGTTGTTGGTTTGAATCCCAGAGCTGACTCGGTGTAAAATCTGTTCATGTGCCCTTGTGCAAGGCACTTAACCATAATTGCTCATTTAAGTCGCTCTGGATAAGAGCGTCTCCTAAATGACTCAAACGTAAATGTACTCAATGGAGAGCAGTTTAATGGACTAATACAGCTAATCAATTATCATTTTTAGCAGCAACGTAGGTTGTGTCTGAGTGGGTGGAGACCTGTGGATGGGCATAGAGTCAGTGTGGATAGTCTGTGGGAGAGAAGCTGTTTTGGAGTTTGTTTGTCTGAGCCTTGATGCACCGTTACCGCCTCCCGGACGGGAGCACGGAGAACAGTCCATGTCCTAGGTGGACTTTCTCAGACACCGCCTGGCATGTACGTCCTGGATGGCTGGGAGCTCGCCCCGGTGATGTGCTGGGCCGTCCACACCACGCGCTGTAGGGCCTCCCGGACGGGAGCACGGAGAACAGTCCATGTCCTAGGTGGACTTTCTCAGACACCGCCTGGCATGTACGTCCTGGATGGCTGGGAGCCCGCCCCGGTGATGTGCTGGGCCGTCCACACCACGCGCTGTAGGGCCTCCCGGACGGGAGCACGGAGAACAGTCCATGTCTTAGATGGACTTTCTCAGACAGCGCCTGGCATGTACGTCCTGGATGGCTGGGAGCTCGCCCCGGTGATGTGCTGGGCCGTCCACACCACGCGCTGTAGGGCCTCCCGGACGGGAGCACGGAGAACAGTCCATGTCTTAGATGGACTTTCTCAGACAGCGCCTGGCATGTACGTCCTGGATGGCTGGGAGCCCGCCCCGGTGATGTGCTCGCACCACGCTCTGTAGGGCCTTCCGGTTGCGGGCGGTGCAGTTGCCATACCAGATGGGGAGATACAACCAGTCAGGATGCTCTCAATGGTGCAGCTGTAAAACTTCCTGAGGATCTGAGGGGCCAAATCGTTTCAGCCTCCTGCTAGTAAGGGTAAAAAAAAGCCTATAGCATTCTCAACACATACTGTACATGTAGGTGATCAACTTACTCTATCCCTCCCTCTTCCTTTCTTTGCTTGAGAAACTTAAGAGCTGAGACCTCTGGCAAACAAGCAGCATTGTATTGGCACAGTTACTTTACTACAGTGCCATTATTTGAACAAGCTCCCTGGTGATGTTCTCCCAATCAAAAGGGAGAGTTTTGATCAGAGGTCATTGCAGATTGCCAATGTTTCATGAAACCTACAATAGCAAAAATACACATACTTTTAAGAATGTATGATTTGACATCTACACTTTGAGAACATTTTGGGACTGAACACTTTGATCATGAGATGCTTGCAATGTTCTGTTTGCGTTGCTGTTATCATTTAGTTGATGTACTTACAACCCCCAGGTTATATGTGCAGGAAACAGGTCCGGCTATAACAGGTCCTGCTATAATTAATGAACGAAAAGGTAGTTAATCGTAGATATGAATGCAAATCTCTCCAAAGTATTGAGAAATGATTGGCTTTAATCAAGCTACTGTTTTAGAGCCATAGACTGCCTCAAGTCATAAAGCCCAATCCCACATAAGGCATCTCTCACTCCTGCTCTCACTCTCTCTCTATCCCCGTCTCTCTCTCTCTCCCCCCCTCTCTCTATCTATCTCTTTCTCTCTCTCCCTCACTCCCTCACACCTTTAATGAAAAAGCAGATAAGGGGAAGTTCTTGGCATTCTGGAAACAATAATATGAACTGTGGATGGAGGATTGAGGAGGCAGCATCAGAAGAGGAGAGGAGAGGGGGACGTGTGTGGAGATAAGATTCCATTCTCAGTGTGCTCAAATGAGTTCATTAGGCAAGCGGTGGGTCTGAGAACCAAGCCGTGGCCTGATAAAGGGAACGGTGGTGGGGGAAAAAAGGTTTCATTTCCTGCCTTCACAGCTCCGACATATCAGGGAGGATCTAGAAGAGCCAGGGCCGGGTATAGCAGCACCAGAGGAGAGGCACCAGGAAACAGAAGAGAGAGGGAGGGAGAGAGAGAGAGAGAGAGAGAGAGAAAAATACAAAAAGAAAGAAAGAGAACTAGAGAGAGAGAAAGATACCAGGATTCACAAAGCAATCAAATAGATCAAAATGAAAAAAATATCACTCATTGGAAAGGGAGTGAGGAGAACTCATGTCAAACAAGCCTATACATCTTGTATTTTAGTGAGAACAAGGGCTATCGTGTCAAGTATTGCCAAGAGGGGGCTGTCAAATTAACATATCACATCAAATCAAATTGTATTGGTCACATACACGTGTTTAGTAGATGTTATTGTGGGTGTAGCGAAATGCTTGTGTTTCTAGCTCCAACAGTGCAGTAATATCTAACAAGTAATATCTAACAAGTAATATCTAACAAGTAATATCTAACAATTTCACAAAAACACACACAAATCTAAAGTAAAGGAATGGAATTAAGAATATATAAATATTTGAATGAGCAATGTCGGAGCGGCACAAACTTAAATACAGTAGAATAGAATAGAATATAATACAGTATATACATATGAGGTGAGTAATGCAAAATATGTAAACATTATTAAAGTGACCAGTGATTTCAAGTCTATGTATATAGGGCTGCCGCCTTTAAGGTGCTACTGATGGCTATTTAACAGTCTGATGGCCTTGAGATAGAAGCTATTTTTCTGTCTCTCGGTCCCAGCTTTAATGCACCTGTACTGACCTCGCCTTTGGATGATAGCTGGGTGAACCGGCTTGGGTAGTTGTCGTCCCTGATTATCTTTTTGGCCTTCCTGTGACATCGGGTGCTGTAGGTGTCCTGGAGGGCAGTTAGTTTGCCCCCGGTGATGCATTGGGCAGACCGCACCCCCCTCTGGAGAGGGTGGGTGGTGCAGTTGCCATACCAGGCATTGATACAGCCCGACAGGGAGCTCTCAATTGTGCATCTGTAAAAGTTTGTGAGGTTTTTAGGTTCCAAGCCAAATTTCTTCTGCCTCCTGAGGTTGAAGAGGCGCTGTTGCGCCTTCTTCACCACACTGCCTGTGTGGGTGGACAATTTCAGTTTATCAGTGATGTGTACGCCGAGGAACTTGAAGCTTTCCACCTTCTCCATTGCGGTCCCGTCGATGTGGATAGGGGGGCGCTCCCTCTGCAGTTTCATGAAGTCCACGATCAGCTCCTTTGTTTTGTTGAGTGAGAGGTTATTTTCCTGGCACCACACTCCTCACCTTCTTCCTGTAGGCTGTCTCATTATTGTTGGTAATCAGGCCTACTACCGTTGGGTTGTCTGCAAACTTGATGATTGAGTTGGAGGCGTGCATGGCCACGCAGTCATGGGTGAACAGGGAGTACAGGAGGGGGCTGAGCACACACCCTTGTGAGGCCCCTGTGTTGAGGATCAGAGAAGTGGAGTTGTTGTCTCCTACCTTCACCACCTGGAGGTGGCCCGACAGGAAGTCCAGGACCCAGTTGCACAGGTCGGGGTTGAGACCCATGGGCTCCGAGCTTAATTATGAACTTGGAGGGTACTATGGTGTTGAATGCTGAGCTATAGTCAATGAACAGCATTCTTACTTAGGCATTCCTCTTGTCCAGATGGGATAGGGCAGTGTGCGGTGCGATAGCATAGTCTTCGGATCTATTGGGGCGGTAAGCAAATTGAAGTGGGTCTAGGGTGTCAGGTAAGGTAGAGGTGATATGATCCTTGACTAGTCTCTCAAAGCACTTCATGATGACAGAAGTGAGTGCTTCTATTACCTTCGATTTCTTGGGTATGGGAACAATGGTGGACATCTTGAAGCAAGTGGGGACAGCAGACTGGGATAGGGAGAGATTGAATATGTCCATAAACACTCCAGTCAGCTGGTCTCCACATGCTCTGAGGACGTGGCTAGGGATGCCGTCTGGGCCGGCAGCCTTGCGAGGGTTAACATGCTTAAATGTCTTGCTCATGTCGGCCATGGAGAAGGAGAGCCCACAGTCCTTGGTAGCGGGCCGCGTGGGTGGCACTGTGTTATCCTCAAAGCGGGCGGAGAAGGTGTTTAGCTTGTCTGGAAGCAAGACGTCGGGTGTCCGCGACCTGGCTGGTTTTCTCTTAGTAGTCCGTGATTGTCTGTAGGCCCTGCCACATAAGTCTTGTGTCTGAGCCGTTGTAATCGCGACTCTGCTTTGTCTCTATTCTGATGTTTTGCCTGTTTGATTGCCTTACGGATTGCCTTACGGAGGGAATAACTGTATTCGGCCATATTCCCAGTAACATTGCCATGGTTAAATGCTGTGGTTTGCACTTTCAGTTTTTCTATCCACGGTTTCTGGTTATGGTAGGTTTTAATAGTCACAGTGGGTACAACATCTCCTATACACTTCTTGATAAACTCAGTCATCGTATCAATCAATGTTATTCTCAGAGGCTACCCGGAACATGTCCCAGTCCGCGTGATCAAAACAACCTTGAAGCGTGGATTACGTTTGGTCAGACCAGCGTTGAATAGTCCTTAGCATGGGTACTTCCTGTTTGAGTCTCTGCCTATAGGAAGGGCGGCGCAAAATGGAGTTGTGATCAGATTTGCCAAAGGGAGGGCGGGGGAGGTCCTTGTAGGCATCCCGGAAGTTGGAGTAGCAGTGGTCGAGTGTTTTAGCAGCGCGAGTACTACAGTCAATGTGTTGATAGAACTTCGGTAGCGTTTTCCTCAAATTTGCTTTGTTAAAATCCCCAGCTACAATAAATGCGGCCTCAGGATATGTGGTTTCCAGGTTGCATAAAGTCCAGTGTTCTCTGAGGGCCGTCGTGGTATTGGCTTGAGGGGGAATATACATGGCTGTGACTATAACTGATGAGAATTCTCTTGGGAGGTAATATGGTCGGCATTTGAATGTGAGGTATTCTAGGTCGGGTGAACAAAAGGACTTGAGTTCCTGTATGTTATCACAATCACACCATGAGCAGTTAATCGCCCTTCTACTTCCTGTCTGTGCGATGAACAGAGAACCCAACTGGCTGTACGGACTCAGACAGTATAACCCGACAGAGCCCTGTTTCCATATATAAAAACAGCAGGAGAGTGTCTGGCAGCCTTGTTCATGGGCCAAAGTAAAAGGTTTTAAAAGAAGACACTGATACAGTGGAGAAAACATCACAATGAAAAAGTCCAAATAAAGAAAGAGAGAGAAATAAGATTATGAGAGGAAGGTATAGATAGAGGGACAGATGCAGAGATGAAAAGTGAGTAGAGGGGCAGGGAGGTGGTATGGTGTTTAATATAGATTCAATTTTTATAACGCCAGACATCTAAATAGGAAGCTTCAATCACTTAGGGGATTGGAGCCCAGAGGAAATTGCCGCACCAAAATATACCGAGAGAAGAGCCCAGGAGTTTGTGTGTGTGTAAGTAAGTATATGTACCTGTGTACGTGGGTGTAGGTTTGTGTGCACACGCTACTGTGTCTTATCCTTCATCTCATTTTGCAAACAGGTTGGTCTGTATCAACTGAAAAAAAGTGTATAGCAATGGGGAGTAGACAGGACATGACTGTGAGTGTCCCTAAGAGCATGTACCTCTGTGGTACAGGGATCAGGAGACACAATCGTAAACTAAAGCCAAACTAACCATAGGGTCATATTCATTAGGTACCCAAATTATTCAAAACCTATTGAAACAGGAAGGGACTACCTGATCTTGTCCAATAAAAACCCTTGTTTTAGTATTCCGTTGCAAAGTGTTTTGCTACGGTGTGCCCTGATTAATAAGATCCAGGACGGACCTCTTAACTCACACACAAAGTAGCCTACATGCATTTCTCTTTGTGTGAGACTTGCACCTCAGATCATGGGCTTACTCACTAAGTACGGGCTCATGCGGCTTGAAACTCAACACTGTGTGTATCTCTGTGTGGTTGACTAAGTGTGTGAACATCACAGAGTGTTTACTGAAGCTAAACGGCTGCAGGATTAAGCCTTGATGACAGAGACCCCGCCTGGGCCTGCAGGCTGCAGCCATCATACATTGCCAGCCCCAGGTCAGGAAGCACCGCAATTTGATTATGCAACCTCAATGGTTCCTCTTTGAACATCATGCTTTGTGACGGACAGACATGCCGTTGTATGTGCTGTATGGTCTGTAGGCCGCAATGGACGATTGAACTTCGCTGCCGATGCCGCGTGAAGCCGCAATCCTTTATTCGTCATTATTCTTCATCAATCAATGGATATATACTTTGTTGAATAGACAGTAAGTATTGCAGATTGCACCTTTCAATTGTATTCCATAGCTTTTCTCTCGTTCTCTCTACTGTGGTCTTGAACTGCTCTCATTCAGGACAACAGTACAGGGTCTGAGAATAATCAAGCATTATCTTCAAAAGACAAAGCGGCCTATACAAACACTCGGTCATATACAAACAAATCTTATAATCATGTAGTGTGAGCCCCGGAATAGAGGGGAGACAACCGTGAACAAACGAGGGGGAGAGCTTACTAAGGACCAAGGGGTGAGCAACAAGACAGTGTGAGGCCTGTGTGTTTTTACCTGAGAATTCATCTGAGAAAGACAGAAGTCAAATCGTGCGTAATTGCTGGGTAAATAACTAAGTGGGAAGGTGGTATTTACCACATACGACTGGGAAAAATCCACTTGAATGCCGCTTGAACTGGTAATCACTAGTGGGAAACTCTATCATCCCTGATCTCCGACTTCGCCCACATGCTGATCTCTGACGTCACACCTACTAAGGAAATTACTTTGATGACAGCATTTTAGGCAGTTAAATGCAACCCAAAAAAATATCATTTGTTTACACGCGTGATAGCTGGGGGCGTAGTCATTACGCTGATTCTTTTGCAAAACGAAAGCAAACGGAATGAAACGAGGAGGGATCTAACTGAATTTGTCCAATAGAAACTCTTGCTTTCGTTGCAAAACTTTTGCAACTATTTGGACTAACAGTTACAGCCTTACACTTTTAGTTAACACAGCTTGTTGGCCACTAGCCAATCAGGGTTTCTCAATGAGTTCAAAGCACAAGAATGCATCCAACTGGCATTTACGACTTCACAACGGGTAATTACCACCTTCCCACTTAGTTACGAACGCAGCATTAGAAAAGATACTACCAAAAATATAAACGCAACATGCAACAATTTCAAAGATTTTCAATGTAAATAAATGTATTAGAACTTAATCTATGGATTTCACATGACACCGCACCCACTGGGGAGCACCCCCCCAGACGATCCCGAGGGTGAAGAAGCCGGATGTGGAGGTCCTGGGCTGACTTGGTTACACGTGGTCTGCTGTTGTGAGGCCGGTTGGACGTACTGCCAAATTCTCTAAAACAACGTTGGAGACGGCTTATGGTGGAGAAATTGACATTCAATTCTCTGGCAACAGCTCTTGTGAACATTCCTGCAGACAGTATGCCAATTGCACGCTTCCTCAAAACTTGAGACATCTGTGGCATTGTGAGTCAAAACTGCACAATTTAGAGTGGCCTTTTATAGTCCACAGCACAAGGTGCACATGTGTAATGATCATGCTATTTAATCAATTTCTTGATATGCCACACCTGTCAGGTGGTAAACAAATTTGTGCTCAAAATATGAGAGAAATGTTTTTTGTGTGTACTGTACGGAACATTTCTGGGATCTTTTATTTCAGCTCATGAAACCAACACTTTACATGTTGTGTTTATATTTTTGTTCCACCAGGAGTGGAAGCAGGGCGTTAGTTTCGGCAGAGAGTAAGAAGAGAAAATGTCCACGAAAATAAGACCACAAAGTGAGGAATTTGTGTCAAATTTGGTCAACAAAAAAAGGTATTGCTAATTTGCTACGTGAGGCTTATTTGATTGAATATAAGTTTCATAATGGTTAGGTTGTAAGGAATGCTCTGATTTAAGTGGATGCACGTGGCATTTAGCCAACTTAAAAAAAAAAAAGAAGACTTTATATCGAAGTTGTGCCGGTTGTTCACACGCTTATATGCCCTCTTATTGGCCAGAAAGGTCCCACCTGATCTCGCCTCCTCCCGCCTGCCTTCCATCTTTGATGACATGCATTTCCATTGTTAGAGCGGTCACTCGACAATCTTGTTAATATAATAGAAAATCTTTGACCCACCTCTCAATAACTAATCACCCACACCTGTGAGCAATCACTTATCAAGCCTTGCTGGTTCTTCAAGCACTTGGCCCTAGCTACTGCCCCTAGCAGTGGGATGTGTATAGTGGAAAATGGTCTGTCTAACTGTGCCCTCAGCACTAAACTACCTCATTCCTCAAATAATCTCAGAAATGAACTCAATTCAAGAGTTACAATGTTACAAAACATAAAAAACAGTGTTACAAAAGCATTTCGGGGAAAAAATGCAAGAGGCATAGCTACTCATTTACATCTTAACTTTATTTATCTACTAATTCATATATATTTATATCTTTCTTCTATACAGGTTTATTTCTCAATACAATCTTTTACAGACGCACATAGATCATACATTATGTAGGCTCGAGAGGTACAAGGGAGGGATTTTAACATCATCTTCATTGGATATTTTGGCGAAGTACAAGACGACAGAAGGTAACTTCACAGACACAAGTTGAAGCACAGGTTACACACATTGGCATGCACACACTCACGTCCGACACTGCTACTTCCATTCATAATGTACACACGCACACACTCATGTATGCACGCTCACACGTACATCAATCCTGAGTTAAAATACTATTTGAAATCCTTTCAAATACTTCAGATTTGATTGCCTGGTTCAATGGAACAAATAGAACAGTCGCAAACCTGCAAACCCTGCCCATCGGGCACTAGGCAGGCTAAAACAAACCCCGCCCGTCTGGCACTAGGCAGGCTAAAACAAACCCCGCCCATCGGGCACTAGGCAGGCTAAAACAAACCCCGCCCATCTGGCCCTAGGCAGGCCAAAGAAAACACAAAGTATTTGAACCCAGGTCTGAGACACGCACAAACTTACAGTAATGCATCCAAGAGAGTAGACGGGTATTCACAGAACAAAGAGACATACACCGATACCAAGACGAATACACACGTACATGCCATATTTTTACTCCCAGTCCAACACACAACAGATGATTTGGTAGAGAGTAAAGACAGATACCTGTTTCAGACGCAACCTTGAGGACTGAGTGATGGAGATGAAAATAGTTGTGATCGACATTTGGTTCCCACTATAAGTAATTCACATGTAAATGGTGTTTTACATATTAAGAGACTAAATCAGCATGTCAGTTTTTGGTAAATTACATGAAAGCATACATAGATTTGACAGCAATAATAATTATTTAAAATAAATATATATATGTATATTGCAATAATATAACCCACGACTCCTTCTAATCTGCACAGGGTAGCTTCTCCCCACGTTCCTTCCATTTTTTTCTGACACGCACGCACGCACGCACGCACGCACGCACGCACGCACGCACACACACACACGCACACGCACACACACACACACACACACAACATGCCAACACACACACAAACCAGAGCCTTCCATACTGCAACTCAAGAATCCCCCCACATACGACTGGACAAAGCCCTGTGTTCTCTTCTGAACTTGTCTCTATGTTCCCCAACAACCTGGATATGCTTACAGAGCATAATCAGTACTGCAGTGCGTCATACTACACCAACATACAGCGCTTCACCGTGTGGAGACGCTCTGACACACATCAAGGCCCTTCATAGGTTCAGCCATCCCATTCCCATTCAGAAACACTGACAAGCTCCCACCAAGTCATTCTAAAACATGACAACAGCTCACATCTGGAAATACCTGTAGAAATATCCATGGAACATTTGGCTTCATTTAGACATGTAAAAAGATTCCTGGATTTTGCAATCAATGTCCGGCTAAATATCTGAAAGCAGAACTCATGAAACAAGGATCAAAGATCAAATGAGACGTTTGTTTGTGATATAAAAGTGGACCAGACAGAACAGAGACAAGGAAGAGTGCGTGTGTATGTTTATGAATCATACTGAATGGATGGATTCCAATTGTAACAGTACACATGTCATTGTGCTGTGGCATCTAAAACCCTCTGTCGAGTGGTTGAAATGCTCTGACCAGCGTGGGCCAGCATGAAAACAGTGACGCCATTAGCCGCTAACGGTTTAGCTAACAGAATGAGCCAGGAGGGAGATGGGATGCTGCAGACAATGTGGCCCGGCACTCCACCTCACCCCTGGGGTCAGTGGGATGGACGGGGTGCCTTAGTGCTGAAGTCTGCTGTGGGTGTTCTGGAGAAGAAGCGGGGGAAGGGACGAACCCTTCCCATCCTGCAGTTGTGCTCTATGTCCAGCAGAGGGGGGTGTAGTCCACCGGGCCTGGTCAGACCACTGGGTCAGACGGCGTGGGTGATAATGTCACTGTGAGGCCCACTGGGTACAGGGGTGATGCCCTTCAGGAGACGCTGAGGGATAAGGAAGGGAGGAAGAGAAAAGAGAGGGGTAGGAGGGAACACCGGGGTTATTTCATGTCATCCATTGTAATTGCGTGTTGGGTTCCCCTTGTAACAGTCCGGTTATACTACAAGTTATCTTGTGGAATCACAGAGATCTCTCGTTGTGGTTCTATATTCCGAACAACATGCAAATTGGCACGTTGGCTGTTAGCCTATCCAGCACAGTGTCAAAGCTATCTAGCAAGACCGTCCCTTCGCGCCACTCATAAAATGGGACTTTCCCGTGTCTCCTTCCGTTGAAAGTGACTGATTTCTGGTAGCCTGAGCGCAATAAGTAGTGCCTGGTATAACTGCGGCATAACCCGACAGATCGCTCCTGTTGAGCGCCGTCACACAGACTGTACGCTGTCACACACATCCTGACCTCGCTCTGATCCGTCTGTCTACAATCACTGGCCGCAGCGGCAGGTTAGGCAAACAACGCTCACACACGTAACGCACACACACTAACACAGATGTATGACCAGAACACCCCCCCCTGCTGACACTGTCTTTCAGTCCCATTGTGCGGTGAGGCACTGGGGTAAACACTGGGCTTATTGGATGACAGGTTTATCAAAGGCAGGGACAGGAGGGAGGAAGGTGCTGTGTGTACCATGCAGTTTGGTGTCAGTCTGTCTGTCTTCTCAAACAAGGGGCTGTTTTCTGGCTTGGCAACGTGACAGTGTGCAGGTCCTCGCGGTGTCTGTCGCTTGTCTATGCTTGCGTGTGTGTCTGGAAGCCATGGTGGCTTGTATTCCTACTCTCTGCATCTCTCCTTTTGATTGTGTCCTCTGTTAGTAGCCTGATGATGGCAGGGGGACTGGAGGGGGAGAGGCCCTCCCCAAGCCCTCTGGAGGCTCTTACCTGTTTAAAGGTCCCTTTGGCAGTGAGCAGGTGGTACACCATGTAGGCTGGTACACAGATGAAGGAGGACACTCCGATGCAGTAGCCCAGAACTGTTGTCCAAGGTGGGTAGATGTAGTCAAACAACTTGACCTCCGGGGGGAACGCCAGGAAACTGACAATGATGAACTGAGGAGAGATGCGACGTAGGAGGAAGTGGTGTTTTTCAAACAGGTACAGTTGAAGTGGGAAGTTTACATACACCTTAGCCTAATAGATTTAAACTCAGTTTTTCACAATTCCTGACATCTAATCCTAGTAAAAGTCTTAAGTCCGTTAGGATAAAAACTTTATTTTAAGAATGTGAAATGTATTTATTTATTTCACCTTTATTTAACCAGGTAGGCAAGTTGAGAACAAGTTCTCATTTACAAATGTCAGAATAATAGCAGAGAGAATGATTTATTTCAGCTTTTATTTCTTTCATCACATTCCCAGTGGGTCAGAAGTTTACATACACTCAATTAGTATTTGGTAGCATTGCCTTTAAATTGCCTTCCACAAGATTCCCACAATAAGTTGGGTGAATTTTGGCCCATTCCTTCTGGAAAGCTGGTGTAACTGAGTCAGGTTTGTAGGCCTCCTTGCTCGCACGCACTTTTTCAGTTCTGCCCACAAATGTTCTATAGGATTGAGGTCAGGGCTTTGTGATGGCCACTCCAATACCTTGACTTTGTTGTCCTTAAGCCCTTTTGCCACAACTTTGTCCATTTGGAAGACACATTTGCAACCAAGGTTTAATTTCCTGACTGATGTCTTGAGATGTTGCTTCAATATACCCACATAATTTTCCTCCCTCATGAAGCCATCTATTTTGATCCTGCAAGCAACTTCACAAGGTCCTTTGCTGTTGTTCTGGGATTGATTTGCACTTTTCGCACCAAAGTACGTTCATCTCTAGGAGACAGAATGCGTCTCCTTGTCCCATGGTGTTTATACTTGCGTACTATTGTTTGTACAGTGGTACCGTCAGGTATTTGGAAATTGCTCCCAAGGATGAACCAGACTTGTGGAGGTCTACAATTCTTTTTCTGAGGTCTTGGCTGATTTGTTTTGATTTTCCCATGATGTCAAGCACTGAGTTTGAAGGTGGGCCTTGAAATACATCCACAGGTAAACCTCCAACTGACTGAAATTATGTCAATTTGAAGCTTCTAAAGCCATGACATCATTTTCTGGAATTTTCCAAGCTGTTTCAAGGCACAGTCAACTTGTGTATGTAAACTTCTGACCCATTGGAATTGTGATACAGTGAATTATAAGTGAAATAATCTGTAAACAATTGTAAAAATGACTTGTGTCATGCACAAAGTAGATGTCCTAACCGACTTGCCAAAACTATAGTTTGTTAACAAGAAATTTGTGGAGTGGTTGAAAAATGAGTTTTAATGACTCCAACCTAAGTGTATGTAAACTTCCTACTTCAACTGTATGTACAGCCGGTGTGTGTGTGTGTGTGTGTGCCTCACCAGTAGGAATATTGGGCAGATGGCCACCCAGCACACCCTCCAGAACAATCCAGGAGAGAATCCCAGCATCATATGGACATCAGCACAGAAACGACTCGTGCCTGAAAATGGACACAAAGACACAGAATGAAACACAGGCACACACACACACTTTAGTGTCACAATATGGAATCGCCTTATCCATCCATTGTTTTATTTTCCCAAATGAGACATGTCTAGTGCAGTCAGGTTACAAACCAATCACAAACACACATTCATTAAATCAAAAATTAAAAAGCTGATTCCAAAGAATGTCAGACTATGTGGGCAACATCATTGTCAGTTTACCGTAGAACCAGGAAACGGCGATGACTTCTAGGAAGACCACAGTGATGACAGCAGGTCCCGTGGCGTACTCCTCAAACAGTTTCACCACAAACGCACCTCCCTAAAACAGAGTTCCAGAGAAATGCATGGGTGTTGGGAAGAAAGCTATAGAGACTATAGAGACATTTCCACAGTATATACCACTGATGTTCCAGCTTATTTTCGACTTGTTTCCCGACAGCATTGCTTCATGCCATTCAGGAGATTCTGGACATTGCTAAATAACCAGCAAAAAAAAAAAGATTGGATGAAAGTATAATAACCTGGGTAATGAGCCAAGGAGACTGAGGCTGGCTGGAGTGGTACTGAGGCTGGGTGGAGTGGGACTGAGGCTGGCTGGAGTGGGACTGAGGCTGGCTGGAGTGGGACTGAGGCTGGCTGGAGTGGGACTGAGGCTGGCTGGAGTGGGACTGAGACTGGGTGAAGTGGGACTGAGGCTGGCTGGAGTGGGACTGAGGCTGGGTGAAGTGGGACTGAGGCTGGCTGGAGTGGGACTGAGGCTGGCTGGAGTGGGACTGAGGCTGGCTGGAGTGGGACTGAGGCTGGGTGGAGTGGGACTGAGGCTGGCTGGAGTGGGACTGAGGCTGGGTGAAGTGGGACTGAGGCTGGCTGGAGTGGGACTGAGGCTGGCTGGAGTGGGACTGAGGCTGGCTGGAGTGGGACTGAGGCTGGCTGGAGTGGGACTGAGGCTGGGTGGAGTGGGACTGAGGCTGGCTGGAGTGGGACTGAGGCTGGCTGGAGTGGGACTTTGTGGGCTATACTCAGCCTTGTCTCAGGATGGTAAGTTGGTGGTTGAAGATATCCCTCTAGTGGTGTGGGGGCTGTGCTTTGGCAAAGTGGGTGGGGTTATATCCTTCCTGTTTGGCCCTGTCCGGGGGTGTCCTCGGATGAGACCACAGTGTCTCCTGACCCCTCCTGTCTCAGCCTCCAGTATTTATGCTGCAGTAGTTTATGTGTCGGGGGGCTAGGGTCAGTTTGTTATATCTGGAGTACTTCTCCTGTCCTATTTGGTGTCCTGTGTGAATCTAAGTGTGCGTTCTCTAATTCTCTCCTTCTCTCTTTCTTTCTCTCTCTCGGAGGACCTGAGCCCTAGGACCATGCCCCAGGACTACCTAACATGGTGACTCCTTGCTGTCCCCAGTCCACCTGGCCATGCTGCTGCTCCAGTTTCAACTGACCTGAGCCCTAGGACCATGCCCCAGGACTACCTGACATGATGACTCCTTGCTGTCCCCAGTCCACCTGGCCATGCTGCTGCTCCAGTTTCAACTGTTCTGCCTTACTATTATTCGACCATGCTGGTCATTTATGAACATTTGAACATCTTGGCCATGTTCTGTTATAATCTCCACCCGGCACAGCCAGAAGAGGACTGGCCACCCCACATATGCTCTCTCTAATTCTCTCTTTCTTTCTCTCTCTCGGAGGACCTGAGCCCTAGGACCGTGCCCCAGGACTACCTGACATGATGACTCCTTGCTGTCCCCAGTCCACCTGACTGTGCTGCTGCTCCAGTTTCAACTGTTCTGCCTTATTATTATTCGACCATGCTGGTCATTTATGAACATTTGAACATCTTGGCCATGTTCTGTTATAATCTCCACCTGGCACAGCCAGAAGAGGACTGGCCACCCCACATAGCCTGGTTCCTCTCTAGGTTTCTTCCTAGGGTTTGGCCTTTCTAGGGAGTTTTTCCTAGCCACCGTGCTTCTACACCTGCATTGCTTGCTGTTTGGGGTTTTAGGCTGGGTTTCTGTACAGCACTTTGAGATATCAGCTGATGTACGAAGGGCTATATCGATAAATTAGATTTGATTTGATTTGACTGAGGCTGGCTGGAGTGGGACTGAGTCTGGCTGGAGTGGGACTGAGGCTGGCTGGAGTGGGACTGAGGCTGGCTGGAGTGGAACCGAGGCTGGCTGGAGTTGGACCGAGACTGGGTGGAGTGGGACCTAGGCTGGGTGGAGTGGGATCGAGGCTGGGTGGAGTGGGACCGAGGCTGGGTGGAGTGGGACCGAGGCTGGGTGGAGTGGGACCGAGGCTGGGTGGAGTGGGACTGAAGCTGGTTGGGAGTGGGACGGAGGCTGGCTGGAGTTGGACCGAGACTGGGTGGAGTGGGACCGAGGCTGGGTGGAGTGGGACCGAGGTTGGGTGGAGTGGGACCGAGGCTGGGTGGGAGTGGGACAGAGGCTGGGTGGAGTGGGACAGAGGCTGGGTGGAGTGGTACCCGAGGCTGGGTGGAGTGGGAACGAGGCTGGGTGGAGTGGTACTGACGCTGGGTGGAGTGGGAACGAGTCTGGGTGGAAGTGAGACAGAGACTGGGTGGGAGTGAGGCCGAGGCTGGGTGGGAGTGAGTCCGAGGTTGGGTGGGAGTGGGACCGAGGCTGGGTGGGGTGGGACTGAGGCTGGCTGGAGTGGGACTGAGGCTGGGTGGAGTGGGACTGAGACTGGCTGGAGTGGAACTGAGGCTGGCTGGAGTGGAACCGAGGCTGGCTGGAGTGGAACCGAGGCTGGCTGGAGTGGGACCGAGGCTGGCTGGAGTGGGACCGAGGCTGGCTGGAGTGGGACCGAGGCTGGCTGGAGTGGGACCGAGGCTGGGTGGGAGTGGGACTGAGGCTGGGTGGGAGTGGGACTGAGACTGGGTGGGAGTGGGACTGAGGCTGGGTGGGAGTGGGAGTGGAACCGAGGCTGGGTGGAGTGGGACCGAGGCTGGCTGGAGTGGGATCGAGTCTGGGTGGAAGTGAGACAGAGACTGGGTGGGAGTGAGGCCGAGGCTGGGTGGGAGTGAGTCCGAGGTTGGGTGGGAGTGGGACCGAGGATGGGTGGGGTGGGACTGAGGCTGGGTGGAGTGGGACTGAGGCTGGGTGGAGTGGGACTGAGACTGGCTGGAGTGGAACTGAGGCTGGCTGGAGTGGAACCGAGACTGGCTGGAGTGGAACCGAGGCTGGCTGGAGTGGGACCGAGGCTGGCTGGAGTGGGACCGAGGCTGGCTGGAGTGGGACCGAGGCTGGCTGGAGTGGGACCGAGGCTGGGTGGGAGTGGGACTGAGGCTGGGTGGGAGTGGGACTGAGACTGGGTGGGAGTGGGACTGGGTGGGAGTGGGAGTGGAACCGAGGCTGGGTGGAGTGGGACCGAGGCTGGCTGGAGTGGGATCGAGTCTGGCTGGAGTGGGACCGAGGCTGGCTGGAGTGGGACCGAGGCTGGGTGGGAGTGGGAGTGGGACTGAGGCTGGGTGGGAGTGGGACTGAGCCTGGGTGGGAGTGGGAGTGGGACTCAGGCTGGGTGGGAGTGGGACTGAGGCTGGGTGGGAGTGGGAGTGGGACTGAGACTGGGTGGGAGTGGGACTGATGCTGTGTGGGAGTGGGACTGAGGCTGGGTGGGAGTGGGACTGAGGCTGGGTGGGAGTGGGACTGAGGCTGGGTGGGAGTGGGACTGAGGCTGTGTGGGAGTGGGACTGAGGCTGGGTGGGAGTGGGACTGAGCCTGGGTGGGAGTGGGAGTGGGACTCAGGCTGGGTGGGAGTGGGACTGAGGCTGGGTGGGAGTGGGAGTGGGACTGAGACTGGGTGGGAGTGGGACTGATGCTGTGTGGGAGTGGGACTGAGGCTGGGTGGGAGTGGGACTGAGCCTGGGTGGGAGTGGGAATGAGCCTGGGTGGGAGTGGGAGTGGGACTCAGGCTGGGTGGGAGTGGGACTGAGGCTGGGTGGGAGTGGGACTGAGGCTGAGTGGGAGTGGGACTGAGGCTAGGTGGAGTGGGACCAAGGCTAGGTAGAGTGGAGAGGAGACTCACGTAGGTGAGGGTGGAGAGCGCTCCCAGGTAGCAGACACACACCAGGCCCAGGACAAACCACTCCCTCCTCCTAGACAACAACTGGGGGAACTCATCCAGCATGGCTGTGATCACCCCCTCCAGACCGGCAAACTACACAGGAAGACAAGAAGGGAGAGACGTTAAACTGAAATTAAATTGAGAGAGTCAGTAGAGGAGTAACTCAGAGGAGAAAGGGAGAGAGAAAAGGAGAGACAGGTGGAGAGTGATGAGCGAGAGAGAGATGCTCACGAGAGAGGAAAATAATAATTGCGCAACTATAGAAGATCACAAAAAAACAGGCAAACCCAGACAGAAAGATCCTCAGACACAAACTGTTCCTTCAGCATCAGTTCTGTTGACAGTAACCCCCCCCCCCTTCTAAGCTCAGAGCCTGATTGGATGAATACACACTCAACACAACCTGAGAGCCTGGGTTAAATGAATAAGCACACATAGTAGAAGTACATTTTTGTAAGAACGGAGAACTGATCAAAAACAGACAATCAATTTGAGAACCAGTAATTCTGTGAGATTACCACGCCCTTATGCATGTGTGTGCGCGTGCATTTGTACATGTGTATTCATCTGTGCTTGCACGTATGTGTGTGTGTGTGTGTGTGTGTGTGTGCCACTGACCGTGCTGTCCAGCCCCAGCATGATGATCATGAGGAAGAAGATAATGGCGAAGAAGGTGGCAGCGGGCATGTTGGCGATGGCTTCAGCATAGATGATGAACAGCAGACTGGGACCTGCCAGAAGAGACAGACAATCAACATATTAGGAAAGGGAACACACACACACACACACACACACACGCATGGTGGAAATGTGGCATCTTAACTGTCCTCTTTCATGTTTGAAAGCACCTAAGGGATCATAATTATTTCCATACGGGCCCCTGAGGCTTTTACATGTGGTGTTGGGCCTTTATCAAAAAGGAATAGTGGGCAATTAGTCCTGTCTTGATGTATGCAAATGTAACTAGAACCGTAGCAGAGAATTTGTTTTGACCGTGTGTCTTACGTTAGGATTCTCTACAGTCTGGTCTGTACTCACTTGCCAGATTTCAATTACTGTCTGAATTCAGATAACCTGTGAACTATCTGGGCCTGTATTTCTCAAGTGTCTCAGAGTAGGAGAGCTGATCTAGGATCAGTTTTCCATTAAAGGTCCAACGCAATATCAAATCATTTCTGGGTAACAATAAAGTACCTTACTGAAATTATTTTTAATTCAAATGGTCAAAATTATTCCTAGCAAAGAGAAATTTTTTTAGCGAGGACTGTCTGGGAGTGTTCTGAGTAGGGAGGGGAAAACTGAAAAGTAGCTGTTATTGGTAGAGAGGTTTGGAACTCTCTTTCTTATTGGTCAATACAAACACAGGAAAATCATGTTTTTGACTGCACTGGGCCTTTTTAGATCATATTGTATAAGATTACAAGAGAAGGGGAGGACACCTGATCCTAGATCAGCACTCTGAGACGCTTTGTGAATATGGGCCCTGATGTAAAAATAAATAAATCCTACAACAACTGCTGGATATGAAAAATAGATTATGGATTTGATTGATTGATTTACCAGCATCCTTGGCTACGGTCTCCACGCCTATTTTGCGCATCTCAGCCATGTAGCCGAGCACGGTAAAGATGACAAACCCAGAGAGGAAACTAGTCAGGCAGTTCACAGAGCTGGTCAGCAACGCATCCCTGAGAAAAGGAGGGAGGAAGTGAGAGAGGGGTAGAGAGCGAGGGCAGAGTGAGGGGGAGAGATAGAGAAAGAAAGAGGGGATGAAGAGGGAGATAAGAGAAGAAAGAGAGGGAAAGAAACATCCCATATGGGCAGGTTCATAAATAAATTGTACTGTATCAAGAGAAATGGAGACTTACTTGTAACAGTTGTTGTGAAAGGGGTTGTAGCTGGCAAAGGCCAGGAGAACCCCGAAACCTGGCCCCAGAGAGAAGAAGATCTGAGCTGCAGCATCAATCCATACCTGGAGGGAGAGAGAGAGAGAGAGAGAGTGTGAGAGAGAGAGAGAGAGAGAGAGAGAGAGAGAGAGAGCGAGAGCGAGAGCGAGAGGGAGAGAGGGAGAGGGAGAGGGAGAGAGTGGGAGAGGGAGAGGGAGAGAGGGAGAGGGAGAGGGAGAGGGAGAGAGAGGGAGAGAGAGAGGTGGATAAGAAAGCGGGAAGAAGACAAACTAGGTATTAGGAAAACATCAGGCAGTATGACTCGGTGCCAGTGTGTTGTATGATGACAAAGGATTGGCTGTAAACCTAAACAAATAGTGGGCCAACTCACTGTGGTGCTGAGTAGTTTCCCCCAATCAGGTTTGAGGTAGAAGACCACGCCCCTCCAGGCTCCGGGTAGAGTGGCCCCACGAACGAGCAGCACCAGCAGGACAAGGTAGGGGAAGGTGGCTGTCACCCACACCACCTGAGAGAGAGGGGAGAGAGAGAGGGGTGGGGGAGTGAGAGAGAGAGAGCGAGAGAGGGGTGGAGGAGAGAGAGAGAAGGGTGGAGGAGAGAGAGAGGGAGATAGAGAGAGGGTGAAGGAGGAAGAGAGAGAGGAAGGAAGAGATGCAGGGAACGACAGAGAGAAAGAGAGGGGCACGTATGAATAGGAGGCATCAGTGAGAAACAGAGTTCACAGTGTTTACCTACTGTGATCTACTGTTTATCTACTGTTTCTCCATCCCCCAGCCACGCTCACCTTGCCAGAGGTCTTGACTCCCTTCCAGATGCTGAAGTAGACGATGGTGAAGATGAACAGGAGGCAGAGAGCCAGCTGCCAACTCACACTGCCAAGCTGGTGCAGACCTGGAGACAGGTGTACCTGCAGTACCTGACGCCTTTACGGAACAGAGGAGTGAGGGATGAGCAAAATGGATGAGGAGCGGATAGGAGGGTAAAGAGAGAGGAGTGAGGAGAGAGGGGGATAAGGGGAGGGATGAGGGATCAGGAGAGAGGGATGAGGAGGAAGGTGTCAGACGAGAGGGATAAGGAGAGAGAGGGGTGAAAGAGTGGGGCGAGTGAGGGATAAGGTGAGAGAGGGGTTGAGGAGATAGATGAGAGGGGGGGGGGGATCAACCAGGGAAAAGAGAGGGATTGTCGGGAAGAGAGATGAGAAGAGGGGATGAGACAGAATAACAGAGAAAGGAGTCATTTATAGGGAAATAGAGTGATCAAGA